>NC_092286.1:29293676-29391139 GCF_036320965.1 Panulirus ornatus
GAAGCGTTACTGTGGTAACTTATGATCATATTGAATGGGTGGAGGCGTTACTGCTTTCTCAGTCAATAAAAATGTCTTAAAGTAAGTTAAACACCAAGATTCGAACTTATTTTTTAACACTATCAGATAACAGAAGTGTGGTAGCCTTAGCTAAGCACACCTATCCACTGTCTATCCATTGTTCTGTCCACTGTCTATCCATTGTCTGTCCACTGTCTATCCACTGTCCGTCCACTGGTGGTCGCCTTTCATTATACAGTTCATGTCTTTGAGGCAATTTCTTTTTCGTGGAATGATGGTAAAAGGCCTGGTAGGCAGGTGTTCTGGTAGACAGGTGTTCTGGTAGACAGGTGGTCTGGTAGACAGGTGGTCTGGTAGACAGTTGTTCTGGTAGACAGGTGGTCTGGTAGACAGGTGTTCTGGTAGACAGGTGTTCTGGTAGACAGGTGGTCTGGTAGACAGGTGTTCTGGTAGACAGGTGGTCTGGTAGACAGGTGGTCTGGTAGACAGGTGGTCTGGTAGACCTGGGTGGTGCGAGGGGAAGGGCTGCATCAGGTTCGACCAGACAGCCTCTCAGACCACAGACCACGGGACTGGCTCTACCACAGGCCACGGGACTGGCTGGGCCACAGACGACGGAGGAGGACCCAACACATTACCTGACCGACGCCAAGAACGCCTTGGCGTCGCCACTGACGGCGCGAAATGGTGAACAGATACGAGGGATACAGTTTGTTGATCTCCATCATGCTGATACAGTGGCCACCATCTAGGTAGGGGCGACCATCTAGGTAGGACGACCATCTAGGTAGGGCCACCATCTAGGTAGGGCGACCATCTAGGTAGGGCGACCATCTAGGTTGGGGCGACCATCTAGGTTGGGGCGACCATCTAGGTAGGGGCGACCATCTAGGTTGGGGCGACCATCTAGGTTGGGGCGACCATCTAGGTAGGGGCGACCATCTAGGTAGGGCGACCATCTAGGTTGGGCGACCATCTAGGTAGGGTCGACCATCTAGGTAGGGGCGACCATCTAGGTAGGGCGACCATCTAGGTTGGGCGGCCGTCTAGGTTGGGGCGACCATCTAGGTAGGGCGACCATCTAGGTAGGGAGGGAGACGCCAGTATAGCCGGTGAAGATGAAGGAACACGGGCCAAGGATCAAGTCCATTTGCCTGTTGTTCAGCCCCCCCCAACCGGACAGGCCTCACTCATTATGTAAATCGTCCACTTACTATGTAAATTAGTCAGTCATTATGTAAATGAGTCACTCCTTTGCCCATGTAAGAACAATTTTATTACCTCACATTCTGATCTTCGTCATTCATTTTTTTTGCGTTATCTTGAGCTCTTAAACTTATTTTGTTTTTGGTAACATTATTTCTTTTTTTTTTTTGGTTCATTTTCTCGTATAGCAAAAAATTTTTTGTTTATGTTATCTGTCGATCATGCCGTGGCTGCTGTATGACACTTTCGACCAAAGTTTGTGGCAGCGGGCCGACCGGCGGCCACAGGGTGGAGAACATCAGTGCCAGACGTAGGACAACTGTTGTTAGAATATATATATATATATATATATATATATATATATATATATATATATATATATATATATATATATATATATCGAGTAACACCCAGGGGGTAGATGAACAGCTGGATTGACTGTGGACCGAATGACGCTACTAGGATTCGAACCTATGCCATGTTCGATCCTGGGTGAATGCATCACGCTCAGGATATGTTTTAGATTTCTGATGTTCTTAATTTAATGTTACCTTTTGTGTGTATCTTTAATGCATAATTACATTGGAACGTGTATCTTTGATGCATAATTACATTGGAACGTGTGTCTTTAATGTATGATTACTTTGGAATGTGTGTCTTTAATGTATAATTACATTGGAATGTGTGTCTTTAATGCATAATTACATTGTGATATGTGTCTTTAATGTATGATCACATTGGAATGTGTCTTTAATGTATAATTACATTGGAATGTGTGTCTTTAATGTATAATTACATTGGAATGTGTGTCTTTTATGTATAACTACATTGGAATGTGTCTTTAATGAATAATTACATTGGAATGTGTGTGTAATGTATGATTACATTGGAAGTGTGTCTTTAATGTATAATTACATTGGAATGTGAGTCTTTTATGTATAACTACATTGGAATGTGTCTAATGAATAATTACATTGGAATGTGTGTAATGTATGATTACATTGGAATGTGTCTTTAATGTATAATCACATTGGAATGTGTTTCTTTAATGTATAATTACATTGGAAAGTGTGTCTTTAATGTATAACTACATTGTAATATGTGTCTTTAATGTATAATCACATTGGAATGTGTCTTTAATGTATAATTACATTGGAATGTGTGTCTTTAATGTATAATTACATTGGAATGTGTGTCTTTTATGTATAACTACATTGGAATGTGTCTTTAATTACATTGGGATATGTGTCTTAGATTCACAATTACATTGGAATGTGTGTCTTTAATGTCTGATTTCATTGGAATGTGTCTTTAATGAATAATTACATTGGAATGTGTGTGTAATGTATGATTAAATTGGAAGCGTGTCTTTAATGTATAATTACATTGGAATGTGTGTCTTTTATGTATAACTACATTGGAATGTGTCTAATGAATAATTGCATTGGAATGTGTGTAATGTATGATTACATTGGAATGTGTCTTTAATGTATAATCACATTGGAATGTGTTTCTTTAGTGTATAATTACATTGGAAAGTGTGTCTTTAATGTATAACTACATTAGCATGTGTCTTTAATTACATTGGGATATGTGTCTTAGATTCACAATTACATTGGAATGTGTGTCTTTAATGTCTGATTACATTGGAATGTGTCTTTAATGTATTATTACACTGGAATGTGTGTCTTGAATGTGTAGTTACATTGGGATGTGTGTCTTTAATATACAAATACACTGGATTGTGTTTTTAATGCATAATTACATTGGAATGTGTGTCTTTAACGTATAATTACAGTGGAATGTGTCTTTGATTTATAATTACATTGGGATGTGTGTCTTAGATTTGCACTTACGTTGGAATGTGTGTCTTTAATGTATAATTACATTGGAATGAGGTCTTTAATGTATAATTACATTGGAATGTGTGTGTGTGTGTGTGTGTGTGTGTGTGTGTGTGTGTGTGTGTGTAATGTATAATTACATTGGAAGTGTGTCTTTAATGTATGATTACCTTGGAATGTGTGTCTTTAATGTATGATTACATTGGAATATGTCTTTAATGTATAATTACATTGGAATGTGTGTCTTTAATGTATGATTACCTTGGAATGTGTATCTTTATTGTATAATTACATTGGAATGTGTATCTTTAATGTATGATTACATTGGAAGTGTGTCTTTAATGTATAATTACATTGTAATATGTGTCTTTAATGTATAATCACATTGTAATATGTGTCGTGACGCAGGTTCACGGATGTATGATTACATTGGAATATGTCTTTAATGTATAATTACATTGGAATGTGTGTCTTTAATGTATGATTACCTTGGAATGTGTATCTTTATTGTATAATTACATTGGAATGTGTATCTTTAATGTATAATTACATTGGAATGTGTCTTTAATGTATAATTACATTGGATTGTGTGTCTTTAATGTATAATTACATTATAATATGTGTCGTGACGCAGGTTCACGGCCATCCGGGGAACGCAGCAGGGCAAGCAGGAGGAACGACTTCCCTTCATGTCCATTGTCTTGCCCAACACCTTCAAGACCACCTACCCTTCTGCTGCTGACAACGTCAGGTTAGTCGAGCGCGGCGCCCTCATGTAGGAGGCGCAGGAGGAGGAGGAGGAGGAGGAGGAGGCGCAGGAGGAGGAGGAGGAGGAGGAGGAGCAGGAGGCGGAGGAGGAGGAGCAGCAGCAGCAGCAGGAGGAGGAGGAGGAGGTGCAGGAGAAGGAGGAGGAGGAGGAGGAGCAGGAGGCGCAGGAGGAGGAGGAGCAGGAGGTGCAGGAGGAGGAGGAGGAGGAGGAGGTGGAGGAGGAGGCGCAGGAGGAGGAGTAGGAGGAGGAGCAAACTCGTTAGGACCAGCTGGTGGGTGTAGCACCACCTGACTCTAGGTTAGGTGGGTGTAGCGCCTGCTGGCCCTATGTTAGGTGGGTGTAGCACCTACTGACCCTATGTTAAGTGGGTGTAGCACCTGCTGGCCCTATGTTGGGTGGGTGTAGCACCTGCTGACCCTATGTTGGGTGGGTGTAGCACCTGCTAACCTTATGTTGGGTGGGTGTAGCACCTGCTGACCCTATGTTGGGTGGGTGTAGCAGCTGCTGACCCTATGTTGGGTGGGTGTGGCACCTGCTGACCCTATGTTGGGTGGGTGTAGCACCTGCTGACCCTATGTTGGGTGGGTGTGGCACCTGCTGGCCCTATGTTGGGTGGGTGTGGCACCTGCTGACCCTATGTTGGGTGGGTGTAGCACCTGCTGGCCCTATGTTAGGTGGGTGTAGCGCCTGCTGGCCCTATGTTAGGTGGGTGTAGCGCCTGCTGGCCCTATGTTAGGTGGGTGTAGCACCTGCTGACCCTATGTTAGGTGGGTGTAGCACCTGCTGACCCTATGTTGGGTGGGTGTGGCACCTGCTGACCCTATGTTGGGTGGGTGTGGCACCTGCTGACCCTATGTTGGGTGGGTGTAGCAGCTGCTGACCCTATGTTAAGTGGGTGTAGCACCTGCTGACCCTATGTTGGGTGGGTGTAGCACCTGCTGACCCTATGTTGGGTGGGTGTAGCACCTGCTGACCCTATGTTAAGTGGGTGTGGCACCTGCTGACCCTGTGTTGGGTGGGTGTGGCACCTGCTGACCCTATGTTAAGTGGGTGTAGCACCTGCTGACCCTATGTTGGGTGGGTGTAGCACCTGCTGACCCTATGTTGGGTGGGTGTAGCAGCTGCTGACCCTATGTTGGGTGGGTGTAGCACCTGCTGACCCTATGTTAAGTGGGTGTAGCACCTGCTGACCCTATGTTGGGTGGGTGTAGCACCTGCTGACCCTATGTTGGGTGGGTGTAGCACCTGCTGACCCTATGTTGGGTGGGTGTAGCACCTGCTGACCCTATGTTGGGTGGGTGTGGCACCTGCTGACCCTATGTTGGGTGGGTGTAGCACCTGCTGACCCTATGTTAAGTGGGTGTAGCAGCTGCTGACCCTATGTTGGGTGGGTGTAGCAGCTACTGACCCTATGTTAAGTGGGTGTAGCACCTGCTGACCATATGTTGGGTGGGTGTAGCACCTGCTGACCCTATGTTGGGTGGGTGTAGCACCTGCTGACCATATGTTGGGTGGGTGTAGCACCTGCTAACCTTATGTTGGGTGGGTGTAGCACCTGCTGACCCTATGTTGGGTGGGTGTAGCAGCTGCTGACCCTATGTTGGGTGGGTGTGGCACCTGCTGACCCTATGTTGGGTGGGTGTAGCACCTGCTGACCCTATGTTGGGTGGGTGTAGCACCTGCTGGCCCTATGTTGGGTGGGTGTAGCACCTGCTGACCCTATGTTGGGTGGGTGTAGCAGCTGCTGACCCTATGTTAAGTGGGTGTAGCACCTGCTGACCCTATGTTGGGTGGGTGTAGCACTACCTGACCATATGTAGGGTGGGTGTAGCACCACCTGACCATATGTTGGGTGGGTGTAGCACCACCTGACCATATGTTGTGTGGGTGTAGCACCTGCTGACCATATATTGTGTGGGTGTAGCAAAAGCTGACCAATATGAACTTTCTTTTTTCTTGTCTGAAGGCTCGCCCTTATCTCGCCCTTATCTCGCCCTTATCTCCACAGGGTGAACACCCATCGCCTGACGACGCCCTTCGACCTGTACCCCACCATGCAAGACGTCCTCCACTTCTCTGGGGCGCGGCTGGGCCGGGTCTCCGACAGAGGCATATCCTTCTTCAGCCAGGTCAGCATCTGGTGCCTCCTGGCCACTGAACGATAATGGGTCATACCCGTAGATAAGAAGATAAGAAAAGGGGTTGGGGTGGGTGGGAGGTTCCCAACGCCACCCCGCCACATATGAAATACCATCCCCCTCCCCCCGCATGTGCGCGAGGTAGCGCTAGGAAAAGACAACAAAGGCCCCATTCGTTCACACTCAGTCTCTAGCTGTCACGTAATAATGCACCGAAACCACAGCTCTCTTTCCACATCCAGGCCCCACAGAACTTTCCATGGTTTACCCCAGACGCTTCACATGCCCTGGTTCAATCCATTGACAGCACGTCGACCCCGGTATACCACATCGTTCCAATTCACTCTATTCCTTGCACGCCTTTCACCCTCCTGCATGTTCAGGCCCCGATCACTCAAAATCTTTTTCACTCCATCTTTCCACCTCCGATTTGGTCTCCCACTTCTCGTTCCTTCCACCTCCGACACATATATCCTCTTTGTCAATCTTTCCTCACTCATTCTCTCCATGTGCCCAAACCATTTCAAAACACCCTCTTCTGCTCTCTCAACCACACTCTTTTTATTACCACACATCTCTTTTACCCTTTCATTACTTACTTGATCAAACCACCTCACACCACACATTGTCCTCAAACATCTCATTTCCAGCACATCCACCCTCCTTCGCACAACTCTATATATAGCCCACGCCTCGCAACCATACAGCATTGTTGGAACCACTATTCCTTCAAACATACCCATTTTTGCGTTCCGAGATAATGTTCTCGACTTCCATACATTCTTCAACTCTCTCCGAACTTTCGCCCCCTCCCCCACCCTATGATTCACTTCCGCTTCCATGGTTCCATCCGCTGCCAGATCCACTCCCAGATATCTAAAACACTTCACTTACTCCAGTTTTTCTCCATTCAAACTTACCTCCCGATTGATTTGTCCCTCAACCCTACTGTACTAATAACCTTGTTCTTATTCACATTTGCTCTCGGCTTTCTTCTTTCACACACTTTACCAAACTCAGTCACCAGCTTCTGCAGTTTCTTACACGAATCAGCCACCAGTGCTGTATTATCAGCGAACAACTGACTCGCTTCCCAAGCTCTCTCATTCATAACAGACTGCATACTTGCCCCTCTTTCCAAAACTCTTGCATTCACCTCCCTAACCACCCCCATCCATAAACAAATTAAACAACCATGGAGACATCACGCACCCCTGCCGCAAACCGACATTCACTGAGAACCAATCACTTTCCTCTCTTCCTACTCGTACACATGCCTTACATCCTCGATAAAAACCTTTCACTGCTTCTAACAACTTGCCTCCCACACCATATATTCTTAATACCGTCCACAGGGCATCTCTATCATCTCTATCAAATGCCCTCTCCAGATCCATAAATGCTACATACAAATCCATTTGCTTTTCTAAGTATTTCTCACATACATTCTTCAAAGCAAACACCTGATCCACACATCCTCTACCACTTCTGAAACCACACTGCTCTTCCCCAATCTGATACTCTGTACATGCCTTCACCCTCTCCATCAATACCCTCCCATATAATTTCCCAGGAATACTCAACAAACTTATACCTCTGTAATTTGAGCACTCACTCTTATCCCCTTTGCCTTTGTACAATGTCACTATGCATGCATTCCGCCAATCCTCAGGCACCTCACCATGAGTCATACATACATTAAATAACCTTACCAACCAGTCAACAACACAGTCACTCCCTTTTTTAATCACTTCCACTGCAAAATCATACAAACCGGCCACCTTGCCAGCTTTCATCTTCCGCAAAGCTTTTACTACCTCTAATTTGTTTACCAAATCATTCTCCCTAACCCTTTCACTTTGCACACCACCTCGACCAAAATACCCTATATCTGCCACTCTATCATCAAACACATTCAACAAACCTTCAATATACTCACTCCATCTCCTCACATCATCACTACTTGTTCTCACCTCCCATTAGCCCCCTTCACTGGTGTTCCCATTTGTTCCCTCGTCTTACGCACTTTATTTACCTCCTTCCAAAACGGCTTTTCATTCTCCCTAAAATTTAATGATACTCTCTCACCCCAACTCTCATTTGCCCTCTTTTTCACCTCTTGCACCTTTCTCTTGACCTCCTGCCTCTTTCTTTTATACATCATCCAGCCATTTGCATTATTTCCCTGCAAAAATCGTCCAAATGCCTCTCTCTTCTCTTTCACTAATACTCTTACTTCTTCATCCCACCACTCACTACCCTTACTAATCTGCCCACCTCCCACGCTTCTTATGCCACAAACATCTTTTGCGCAAGCCATCACTGCTTCCCTAAATACATCCAATTCCTACCCCACTCCCCTTACGTCCTTTGTTCTCACCTTTTTCTATTCTCTATTCAGTCCCTCCTGGTACTTCTTCACACAAGCCTCCTTCCCAAGCTCACTTACTCTCACCACTCTCTTCACCCCAACATTCTCTCTTTTTTTCTGAAAACCTCTACAAATCTTCACCTTCGCCTCCACAAGATAATCAGACATCCCTCCAGTTGCATCTCTCAGCACATTAACATCCAAAAGTCTCTCTTTCACGCACCTATCAATTAACACGTAATCCAATAACGCTCTCTGGCCATCTCTCCTACTTACATACGTATACTTTTGTAGATCTTTCTTTTTAAACTAGGTATTCCCAATCACCAGTCCCTTTTCAGCACATAAATCTACAAGCTCTTCACCATTTCCATTTACAACACTGAACACCCCATGTATACCAATTATCCCCTCAACTGCCACATTACTCACCTTTGCATTCAAATCACCCATCACTATAACCCGGTCTCGTGCATCAAAACTACTAACACACTCACTCAGCTGCTCAGCTGCTCCCAAAACACTTGCCTCTCATGATCTTTCTTCTCGTGCCCAGGTGCATATGCACCAATAATCACTCATCTCTCTCCATCAACTTTCAGTTTAACCCATATCAATCTAGAGTTAACTTTCTTACACTATCACATACTCCCACAACTCCTGTTTCAGGAGTAGTGCTACTCCTTCCCTTGCTCTTGTCCTCTCACCAACCCCTGACTTTGCTCCCAAGACATTCCCAAACCACTCTTTTCCTTTGCCCTTGAGCTTCTTTCACTTAGAGCCAAAACATCCAGGTTCCTTTCCTCAAACATACTACCTATCTCTCCTTTTTTCTCATCTTAGTTACATCCATACACATTTAGACACCCCAATCTGAGCCTTCGAGGAGGATGAGCACTCCCCGCGTGACTCCTTCTTCTGTTTCCCCTTTTAAAAAGTTGAAGTACAAGGAGGGGAGGGTTTCTAGCCCCCCGCTCCCGTCCCCTTTAGTCGCCTTCTACGACACGTGAGGAATGCGTGGGAAGTATTCTTTCTCCCCTATCCCCCGGGATATATATATATATATATATATATATATATATATATATATATATATATATATATATATATAATATTATACTTAATCCCCGTCTCCCGCGTTAGCGAGGTAGCGCAAGGAAACAGACGAAAGAATGGCCCAACCCACCCACATACACATGTATGTATATACACGTCCACACACGCACATATACATACCTATACATCTCAACGTATACCTACATATATATATATATATATATATATATATATATATATATATATATATATATATATATATATATATATATATATATATATATATATATATATATATATATATATATATATATATATATATATATATATATATATACACACAGACATATATACACACGTACATATTCATACCTCCTGCCTTCATCTATTTCCGTCGCCACACCGCCACACATGAAATTGCACACACACACACACACACACACACACACACACACACACACACACACACACACACACATATATATTTATTATCATTTTGCTTTGTCGCTGTCTCCTGCGTTTGCGAGGTAGCGCAAGGAAACAGACGAAAGAAATGGCCCAACCCACCCCCATACACAATGTATATACATACACGTCCACACACGGAAATATACATACCTATACATCTCAATGTACACATATATATACACACACAGACACATACATATATACCCATGCACACAATTCACACTATCTGCCTTTATTCATTCCCATCGCCACCTCGCCACACATGGAATACCATGCCCCTCCCCCCCTCATGTGTGCTAGGTAGCACTAGGAAAAGACAACAAAGGCCCCATTCGTTCACACTCCGTCTCTAGCTATCATGCAATAATGCCCGAAACCACAGCTCCCTTTCCACATCCAGGCCCCACACAACTTTCCATGGTTTACCCCAGACGCTTCACATGCCCTGATTCAATCCACTGACAGCACGTCAACCCCGGTATACCACATCGATCCAATTCACTCTATTCCTTGCCCTCCTTTCACCCCCCCCCCCTGCATGTTCAGGCCCAGATCACACAAAATCTTTTTCACTCCATCTTTCCACCTCCAATTTGGTCTCCCACTTCTCGTTCCCTCCACCTCCGACACATATATCCTCTTGGCCAATCTTTCCTCACTCATTCTCTCCATGTGCCCAAACCATTTCAAAACACCCTCTTCTGCTCTCTCAACCACGCTCTTTTTATTTCCACACATCTCTCTTACCCTTACATTACTTACTCGATCAAACCACCTCCCACCACACATTGTCCTCAAACATCTCATTTCTAGCACATCCACCCTCCTGCGCACAACTCTATCCATAGCCCACGCCTCGCAACCATACAACATTGTTGGAACCACTATTCCTTCAAACATACCCATTTTTGCTTTCCGAGATAATGTTCTCGACTTCCACACATTCTTCAAGGCTCCCAGGATTTTCGCCCCCTCCCCCACCCTATGATTCACTTCCGCTTCCATGGTTCCATCCGCTGCCAGATCCACTCCCAGATATCTAAAACACTTTACTTCCTCCAGTTTTTCTCCATTCAAACTTACCTCCCAGTTGACTTGACCCTCAACCCTACTGTACCTCATAACCTTGCTCTTATTCACATATATATATATATATATATATATATATATATATATATATATATATATATATATATATATATATATATATATATATATATATATATATATATATATATATATATATATATATATATATATATATATATATATATATATATATGTATATTGATGAGAACTACTATTGACGTTTGTGTAAATAAATTATACATTTCCTTTTTCCATAGCCAGAGGTTGAACCATTATGTGACATCCATTTTTTCATTTCATTTCAAGCTAGAAGTTTCAGTTTTCTAAATTGTTTCTTACATTTTTCATATGTATATATATGTATGTGTGTGTGTGTGTGTATATGTGCGTATGTATGTGTGTGTGTGTATGTGTATATATATATATATATATATATATATATATATATATATATATATATATATATATATATATATATATATATATTATCCCTGGGGATAGGGGTGAAAGAATACTTCCCACGCATTCCTCGCGTGTCGTAGAAAGCGACTAGAGGGGACGGGAGCGGGGGGCCAGAAATCCTCCCCTCCTTGTATTTTTTTTAACTTTCTAAAATGGGAAACAGAAGAAGGAGTCACGCGGGGAGTGCTCATCCTCCTCGAAGGCTCAGATTGGGGTGCCTAAATGTGTGTGGATGTAACCAAGATGTGAAAAAAGGAGAGATAGTTAGTATGTTTGAGGAAAGGAACCTGGATGTTTTGGCTCTGAGTGAAACGAAGCTCAAGGGTAAAGGGGAAGAGTGGTTTGGGAATGTCTTGGAAGTAAAGTCAGGGGTTAGTGAGAAGACAAGAGCAAGGGAAGGAGTAGCAATACTCCTGAAACAGGAGTTGTGGGAGTATGTGATAGAGTGTAAGAAAGTAAATTCTCGATTAATATGGGTAAAACTGAAAGTTGATGGAGAGAGATGGGTGATTATTGGTGCATATGCACCTGGGCATGAGAAGAAAGATCATGAGGCAAGTGTTTTGGGAGCAGCTGAATGAGTGTGTTAGTGGTTTTGATGCACGAGACCGGGTTATAGTGATGGGTGATTTAAATGCAAAGGTGAGTAATGTGGCAGTTGAGGGAATAATTGGTATACATGGGGTGTTCAGTGTTGTAAATGGAAATGGTGAAGAGCTTGTAGATTTATGTGCTGAAAAAGGACTGGTGATTGGGAATACCTGGTTTAAAAAGCGAGATATACATAAGTATACTTATGTAAGTAGGAGAGATGGCCAGAGAGCGTTATTGGATTACGTGTTAATTGACAGGCGCGCGAAAGAGAGACTTTTGGATGTTAATGTGCTGAGAGGTGCAACTGGAGGGATGTCTGATCATTATCTTGTGGAGGCTAAGGTGAAGATTTGTATGGGTTTTCAGAAAAGAAGAGTGAATGTTGGGGTGAAGAGGGTGGTGAGAGTAAGTGAGCTTGGGAAGGAGACTTGTGTGAGGAAGTACCAGGAGAGACTGAGTACAGAATGGAAAAAGGTGAGAACAATGGAAGTAAGGGGAGTGGGGGAGGAATGGAATGTATTTAGGGAATCAGTGATGGATTGCGCAAAAGATGCTTGTGGCATGAGAAGAGTGGGAGGTGGGTTGATTAGAAAGGGTAGTGAGTGGTGGGATGAAGAAGTAAGAGTATTAGTGAAAGAGAAGAGAGAGGCATTTGGACGATTTTTGCAGGGAAAAAATGCAATTGAGTGGGAGATGTATAAAAGAAAGAGACAGGAGGTCAAGAGAAAGGTGCAAGAGGTGAAAAAAAGGGCAAATGAGAGTTGGGGTGAGAGAGTATCATTAAATTTTAGGGAGAATAAAAAGATGTTCTGGAAGGAGGTAAATAAAGTGCGTAAGACAAGGGAGCAAATGGGAACTTCAGTGAAGGGCGCAAATGGGGAGGTGATAACAAGTAGTGGTGATGTGAGAAGGAGATGGAGTGAGTATTTTGAAGGTTTGTTGAATGTGTTTGATGATAGAGTTGCAGATATAGGGTGTTTTGGTCGAGGTGGTGTGCAAAGTGAGAGGGTTAGGGAAAATGATTTGGTAAACAGAGAAGAGGTAGTAAAAGCTTTGCGGAAGATGAAAGCCGGCAAGGCAGCAGGTTTGGATGGTATTGCAGTGGAATTTATTAAAAAAGGGGGTGACTGTATTGTTGACTGGTTGGTAAGGTTATTTAATGTATGTATGACTCATGGTGAGGTGCCTGAGGATTGGCGGAATGCGTGCATAGTGCCATTGTACAAAGGCAAAGGGGATAAGAGTGAGTGCTCAAATTACAGAGGTATAAGTTTGTTGAGTATTCCTGGTAAATTATATGGGAGGATATTGATTGAGAGGGTGAAGGCATGTACAGAGCATCAGATTGGGGAAGAGCAGTGTGGTTTCAGAAGTGGTAGAGGATGTGTGGATCAGGTGTTTGCTTTGAAGAATGTATGCGAGAAATACTTAGAAAAGCAAATGGATTTGTATGTAGCATTTATGGATCTGGAGAAGGCATATGATAGAGTTGATAGAGATGCTCTGTGGAAGGTATTAAGAATATATGGTGTGGGAGGCAAGTTGTTAGAAGCAGTGAAAAGTTTTTATCGAGGATGTAAGGCATGTGTACGTGTAGGAAAAGAGGAAAGTGATTGGTTCTCAGTGAATGTAGGTTTGCGGCAGGGGTGTGTGATGTCTCCATGGTTGTTTAATTTGTTTATGGGTGGGGTTGTTAGGGAGGTGAATGCAAGAGTTTTGGAAAGAGGGGCAAGTATGAAGTCTGTTTGGGATGAGAGAGCTTGGGAAGTGAGTCAGTTGTTGTTCGCTGATGATACAGCGCTGGTGGCTGATTCATGTGAGAAACTGCAGAAGCTGGTGACTGAGTTTGGTAAAGTGTGTGAAAGAAGAAAGTTAAGAGTAAATGTGAATAAGAGCAAGGTTATTAGGTACAGTAGGGTTGAGGGTCAAGTCAATTGGGAGGTGAGTTTGAATGGAGAAAAACTGGAGGAAGTGAAGTGTTTTAGATATCTGGGAGTGGATCTGGCAGCGGATGGAACCATGGAAGCGGAAGTGGATCATAGGGTGGGGGAGGGGGCGAAAATCCTGGGAGCCTTGAAGAATGTGTGGAAGTCGAGAACATTATCTCGGAAAGCAAAAATGGGTATGTTTGAAGGAATAGTGGTTCCAACAATGTTGTATGGTTGCGAGGCGTGGGCTATGGATAGAGTTGTGCGCAGGAGGATGGACGTGCTGGAAATGAGATGTTTGAGGACAATGTGTGGTGTGAGGTGGTTTGATCGAGTAAGTAACGTAAGGGTAAGAGAGATGTGTGGAAATAAAAAGAGCGTGGTTGAGAGAGCAGAAGAGGGTGTTTTGAAATGGTTTGGGCACATGGAGAGAATGAGTGAGGAAAGATTGGCCAAGAGGATATATGTGTCGTAGGTGGAGGGAACGAGGAGAAGAGGGAGACCAAATTGGAGGTGGAAAGATGGAGTGAAAAAGATTTTGTGTGATCGGGGCCTGAACATGCAGGAGGGTGAAAGGAGGGCAAGGAATAGAGTGAATTGGAGCGATGTGGTATATCGGGGTTGACGTGCTGTCAGTGGATTGAATCGGGGCATGTGAAGCGTCTGGGGTAAACCATGGAAAGCTGTGTAGGTATGTATATTTATGTGTGTGGACGTATGTATATACATGTGTATGGGGGTGGGTTGGGCCATTTTCTTTCGTCTGTTTACTTGCGCTACCTCGCAAACGCGGGAGACAGCGACAAAGCAAAAAAAAAAAAAATATATATATATATATATATATATATATATATATATATATATATATATATATATATATATATATATATATATATATGTGTGTGTGTGTGTGTGTGTGTGTGTGTGTGAGAGAGAGAGAGAGAGAGAGAGATGTGAGTCTGGTGTGTCTCCTGTGCGAAGGCGAGATCAGCTCGCATCTCTCTGAGTGGGAGAGACTGCCTCATCCTGGCGTTGGTCTGGCGTAGATTGGAACAGCGTTTGTGTAGGGGCAGCAGAAGAGAGCAATTGAGGTGTGACATGTGTCCACAATACAGATAGGATGTTCTCTTGTGAGGCACTGTTGTATGATACAGTACTGTATTATCTGGTGGTGGTGGTGTCGCTGTAGCGCCTGGGTGTTGTGGCGGCCATGAACGAAGAGAGGATGAGGCTGGAATGGAAACAGAAAGAATGTGAAGATGAAGTAAGAAGGAACAATGCACAAGTGTATGGGTGTATGGAAGAGAAATGTATTTCATGAATTCCTGACGTTTGTGTCGCGTATGTGTACTGTATATGTATTATAATCACACTTAATCATACATATGTACTGACACTTGACCTTCCCCAGGTCCCTGCCTCCCGGACCTGCGCAGACGCCTACATCGAGCCGCACTGGTGCGCATGTCTGAGCTGGGAACCAGTCAGCGTGGAGGACGACAGGGTGGAGAAAGCCGGCGTCGCCTTCGTCCACTACATCAACACCTACACGGCGCCCCAGCGCTCCCTCTGCCACGAACTGACCTTACATAAGGTCACCTGGGCGGCCAAGCTCCTCCCCACCAAAGGTGACATGTGTGTGTATGTGACCTTTTTCACACACACACACACACACACACACACACACACACACACACACACACAGAGGGTGGGTGAGTGGGGTGTGGGGGCCCTACGTGGCGTAGTGGGTCTTGCTGCGAACCTCGAGTTCTGCTGTAGAGGGTCGAGTCCCGCATGGCCGCCCCGTCCCCCCCCCCACACAGCCAACCCCTAGCTGTTCATCCTCCCTTGGGGGGAGGCGGGGATGAATGATACCTATGTGTGTGTGTGTGTGTGTGTGTGTGTGTGTGTGTGTGTGTGTGTGTAGGCAGGACATGGTACATATATACAAGATTATGAGACGGGGTAAAATAAGAAATAGAAATGGAATCACAAATAGTGATTACTGACGACAATGTAATTACAATGCAATCACAATGTAATTACAATATAATTAAACTGTAATTACAATGTAATCACAATGTAATTACAATGCAATCACAATGTAATTACAATATAATTAAAGTGTGATTATAATATAATTACAAGGAGGTGATTACACACAAGGTCACCTCACAACTCCTGCCGAGGA
Organism: Panulirus ornatus; assembly: GCF_036320965.1. Lineage (NCBI taxonomy): Eukaryota > Metazoa > Arthropoda > Malacostraca > Decapoda > Palinuridae > Panulirus > Panulirus ornatus. The sequence continues at coordinate 29,309,814 of NC_092286.1, forward strand.
GGAACTGCCCTCACACTTCGTGTTCCTGTAATGAGTAATGACTTGGTAGACATTGTCTGCTCCTCATTCACAGTATCACTATTCCTCATGCATGTCTTCCTCATTTTTTCCCTAGTATTGCTCACCTCTCATGGTGACGTGGGTCTGTCAGTACCTCTCATTGCCTTCAGTGCCTCATGTCTCTCTCCTCATGTCCCTCACTGGTCCTCCTCGCCTCCTCCGCTGCCTCATAGTTCTCCTCATGTCCCTCACTGGTCCTCCTCCACCTCCTCCGCTGCCTCATAGATCTCCTCATGTCCCTCATTGGTCCTCCTCACCTTCTCCGTTGCCTCATAGTTCTCCTCATGTCCCTCACTGGTCCTCCTCGCCTCCTCCGCTGCCTCATAGTTCTCCTCATGTCCCTCACTGGTCCTCCTCACCTCCTCCGCTGCCTCATAGATCTCCTCATGTCCCTCACTGGTCCTCCTCACCTCCTCCGCTGCCTCATAGTTCTCCTCATGTCCCTCACTGGTCCTCCTCACCTCCTCCGCTGCCTCATAGTTCTCCTCATGTCCCTCACTGGTCCTCCTCACCTCCTCCGCTGCCTCATAGATCTCCTCATGTCCCTCATTGGTCCTCCTCACCTTCTCCGTTGCCTCATAGTTCTCCTCATGTCCCTCACTGGTCCTCCTCACCTCCTCCGCTGCCTCATAGTTCTCCTCATGTCCCTCAGTGGTCCTCTTCCACCTCCGCTGCCTCATAGTTCTCTTCATGTCCCTCATTGGTCCTCCTCACCTTCTCCGTTGCCTCATACTTCTCCTCATGTCCCTCACTGGTCCTCCTCACCTTCTCCGCCGCCTCATAATAGTTCTCATGTCCCTCACTGGTCCTCCTCCACCTCCTCCGCTGCCTCATAGTTCTCCTCGTGTCCCTCACTGGTCCTCCTCACCTCCTCCGCTGCCTCATAGTTCTCCTCATGTCTCTCACTGGTCCTCCTCACCTCCTCCGCTGCCTCATAGTTCTCCTCATGTCCCTCACTGGTCCTCCTCACCTCCTCCGCTGCCTCATAGTTCTCCTCATGTCCCTCACTGGTCCTCCTCACCTCCTCCGCTGCCTCATAGTTCTCCTCATGTCCCTCACTGGTCCTCCTCACCTTCTCCGCTGCCTCATAGTTCTCGTCATGTCCCTCACTGGTCCTCCTCCTCCGCTGCCTCATAGTTCTCATGTCCCCCATTGGTCCTCCTCACCTCCTCCGCTCCCTCACAATAGTTCTCATGTACCTCACTCGTCCTATGTACCTCCTCCGCAGCCTCATAGTTTTCCTCATATCCCTCACTGGTCCCCCTCACCTCCTCCGTTGCCTCATAGTTCTCCTCATGTCCTTCACTGGTCCCCCTCACCCCTGGCAGGGTTGCTGACGTACAAGAAGAACGCGGACGTGGACGGCTTCGTGCCGGACCTGACGGATGAGACAGCGGTGAGTGAAGTGGTCTACCAGATCCACGTCCAGACCACCCCTGGCCATGCCCAGTTTGAAGCCACGCTCTCCTACAGCATCAGAAAGGACACCTTCTCCATCAAGGTAGGTCCTCACGGAGGGCATAGCTTCCTAGCCTCTCCTACGGGAAAGAGGAGGAGGAGGTTTACGCCTGCCTCTATGGAAAAGGGGCACGTCAAAGGGGGACCTCCTAATGTGGAGCTGGGGAGAAGAGGGTGTCCTGTTGGCTTTAAGGGGAGGGTGAAGGGTTTTATCCCCTTGTGAGGGGGAGTGGAAGTTACTTGGTCAGGACGAGTCCCGTGTCTCATACTGCAGGAGTGGATGCTCTGTGGAGTTCAGACGAAAGAAGCGTTTCGTATGTGTCTAGGGAGTGCAGTCTCAAATGTGTGTATGATGGATAGGGTGGAATTGAAGACTGGGAAATTGGTGTTTGTCAAGTCTTTTTTGATTTTTCTTGGTGAGCGTCTTTGCGTAATGCCATGTTCGTTAGAGGAAGAGGATTAGAAACTATTTAAAAAAAGAGAATGTTCAAATGGAAAGAGAGGATCATTCTTTTTGTTTCTACTTTGGGACTGGTTCTTGGCCATGGACGGGTGTGGATTGGGTATGAGAGAGTCTATGGCTATTATTAAAAGAATTCTATGCCAAGTATACTGAAGTTTCTTTGTTTTGGAGGCGTCTTTGTTTGGCTGTGCAAGTCTTGAATGTTTTCATAATTTCTTAGCAGCCAGCGATGGTTCTCTGGGTCTCCCCTTGTGTAGTTGGCTGGGCGGTGTATTGCATTTTTTGGTGTATATTTGATGCGTGGAGTGTGAGGGGAAGTGGCTGGGGCATTCACTGGTGATGGGGTAAGGTCGGATTTGCATATTTCCGGGGGTTATAAGGTTGGCACTGGGTCTCTGTGTTGATGTGGACATTTTTGTTTGGAATGAGTTTGTGTTTCAGTCGAATGTTGCAGAGTTTCATCACTGGTTTGGCTTGGATAGTGTCACGTTGTGGTGATATAAGATGAACTTCATGAGCACAATGATTAGAACTTCATTTGTTTTCAAGGAGGTGTTGGAGGGTCATGTGGGAATAGACTGAAGAGGATTGGAGAAAGAAATGCTCCTTGGGAGACTCCACTTGTAGAACTCGAGGAATTTGGAGGTAAAAGCCTTTGTTAGGGAGTGATTCCGTGGCCATCTGTGGTGCAGGGGGACCCTATATGTGGAGTGTGGCGTCGAGGAACCGCGTCAAATGATTTCCGCTGATTTCCATTGCAACTGATACTGTGCGGGAAGGGGGCCCTGTGTAAGGTTAGCAGATAGTGCTGTAGTGGCGTGATTTAGAGTTGACATCCATAGTGTTTAAGATGGGATTTTCTGATTTAATGCTTTGTGGGCCGTGTTTTTGTTTTTTGTTTTTGTCTTGAAGGAATTTGTTATTTGAGATAATAGTGATATAGGGGGATAGACGGAAGGGCAGTGGGTTGATGACCGGGATGAGATGGAGTGGAACTGTGAGGGGACTGAGGGGGGAAGTGTGAGGGGACTGAGGGGGAAGTGTGTGGGGACTGAGGAGGAAGTGTGAGGGGACTGAGGAGGAAGTGTGAGGGGACTGAGGAGGAAGTGTGAGGGGACTGAGGAGGAAGTGTGAGGGTTTTACCTGACACTTGTGGCCAAAATGTCTTGTATAGATAATCTCAAGTCCTGTTGCTCCGGGCGGCTTCGGCTACTGATTGGAGCGCAGCTGGAATGATACTACGTCTTAAAAATGATGGAAAAAAAAAAAATTTCTTTTTAACACTGACCCCCCCCCCCCCACACACACACACAGATACACACACAGACACACAGACACACACACACACACACACACACACACACACCAATAATAGCCTCTCCCTCACAGGTCTCTCTCTCTCTCTCTCTCTCTCTCTCTCTCTCTCTCTCTCTCTCTCTCTCTCTCTCTCTCTCTCTCTCTCTCTCCACAGGCGTTCTCTAGTGGGTCTCTACTGAAACCACGAATCGTAGGTTTGAAAAAGAAAATTGTTTTTTTCTTTCTCCTCATGATTTTGTAAGGGTATTGCTATCAAGATAAACCTCGTTACTCTGTGGCCGAGATGGTAACGCGTTACTCTGTGGCCGAAGATGGTAACGCGTTACTCTGTGGCCAATGGTAACGCGTTGCTCTGTGGCCGAAGATGGTAACGCGTTACTCTGTGGCCGAAGATGGTAACGCGTTACTCTGTGGCCGAAGATGGTAACGCGTTACTCTGTGGCCGAAGATGGTAACGCGTTACTCTGTGGCCGAGATGGTAACGCGTTGCTCTGGGGCCGAGACGGTAACGCGTTAGTGTGGCCGAGATGGTAACGCGTTACTCTGTGGCCGAAGATGGTAACGCGTTACTCTTTGGCCGAGATGGTAACGAGTTACCCCATTTGTATATATTTTTTCATGCATTTTTGTATTGATATTTTGCTCTTTTGTTGATGCATTTGTTATGTTCGTGTTATAATAATGTACATTGTGTAAGGTCTGATGTATTGAGGGCTGAGGGGCTGTGGGATGAGGGCTGATGGGTTTGTAAGTTGAGAGCTGAGGGGCTGTAGGATAAGGGCTGAAGGGGTGTAGGATGAGGGGGTGAGGGCTGAGGAGGTGAGGGCTGAGGTGGTGAGGCCTGAGATGGTGAGGGCTGGGGTGGTGAGGGCTGAGGTGGTGAGGGCTGAGGTAGTGAGGGCTGAGGAGGTGAGGGCTGAGGTAGTGAGGGCTGAGGAGGTGAGGGCTGAGATAGTGAGGGCTGTGAAGGTGAGGGCTGAGATAGAGGGCTGAGGTGGTGAGGGCTGTGATCATGGAGGTAGTGAGGGCTGAGATGGTGAGGGCTGAGATGGTGAGGGCTGAGGAGGTGAGGGCTGAGGTGGTGAGGGCTGAGATGGTGAGGGCTGAGGAGGTGAGGGCTGAGGTGGTGAGGGCTGAGGTAGTGAGGGTTGAGGAGGTGAGGGCTGAGGTGGTAAGGGCTGAGATGGTGAGGGCTGAGATGGTAAGGGCTGAGGAGGTGAGGGCTGAGGTGGTGAGGGCTGAGGTGGTGAGGGCTGAGGTGGTGAGGGCTGAAGGGTGCGGGTGAGGTGGTGAGGCTGAGGTGGTGAGGGCTGAGGTGGTGAGGGCTGGGGAGGTGAGGGCTGAGGAGGTGAGGGCTGAGATAGTGAGGGCTGAGAGGTGAGGGCTGAGGTGGTGAGGGCTGAGATGGTGAGGGCTGAGGTGGTGAGGTCTGAGGTGGTGAGGGCTGAGGTGGTGAGGGCTGAGGTAGTGAGGGCTGAGATGGTGAGGGCTGAGGAGGTGAGGGCTGAGGAGGTGAGGGCTGAGATGGTGAGGGCTGAGGTGGTGAGGGCTGAGGAGGTGAGGGCTGAGATGGTGAGGGCTGAGATGGTGAGGGCTGAGGAGGTGAGGGCTGAGATGGTGAGGGCTGAGATGGTGAGGGCTTGAGGTGGTAAGGGCTGAGAGGTGAGGGCTGAGGTTGTGAGGGCTGAGGTGGGAGGTGCTGAGGAGGTGAGGGCTGAGGTGGGTGAGGGCTGAGGTGGTGAGGCTGAGGATGGTGAGGGCTGAGGAGGTGAGGGCTGAGGAGGTGAGGGCTGAGGTAGTGAGGGCTGAGGTAGAGCTGAGGTGAGGCTGAGGTGGTGAGGGCTGAGGTGATGAGGGCTGAGATGGTGAGGGCTGAGGAGGTGAGGGCTGAGGTAGTGAGGGCTGAGGTAGTGAGGGCTGAGGTGGTGAGGGCTGAGGTAGTGAGGGCTGAGGTGGTGAGGGCTGAGGTGGTGAGGGCTGAGGTGGTGAGGGCTGAGATGGTGAGGGCTGAGGTGGTGAGGGCTGAGGTAGTGAGGGCTGAGGAGGTGAGGGCTGAGGTGGTGAGGGCTGAGATAGTGAGGGCTGAGGTAGTGAGGGCTGAGGTGGTGAGGGCTGAGGTAGTGAGGGCTGAGGAGGTGAGGGCTGAGGTAGTGAGGGCTGAGGTAGTGAGGGCTGAGGTGGTGAGGGCTGAGGTGGTGAGGGCTGAGGTAGTGAGGGCTGAGGAGGTGAGGGCTGAGATAGTGAGGGCTGAGGTGGTGAGGGCTGAGGTGGTGAGGGCTGAGGTGGTGAGGGCTGAGGTGGTGAGGGCTGAGGTGGTGAGGGCTGAGGTAGTGAGGGCTGAGGTAGTGAGGGCTGAGGTGGTGAGGGCTGAGGTAGTGAGGGCTGAGGTAGTGAGGGCTGAGGAGGTGAGGGCTGAGGTAGTGAGGGCTGAGGTGGTGAGGGCTGAGGTGGTAAGGGCTGAGGTGGTGAGGGCTGAAGAGGTGAGGGCTGAGATAGTGAAGGCTGAGGTGGTGAGGGCTTAGGTAGTGAGGGCTGAGGTGGTGAGGGCTGAGGAGGTGAGGGCTGAGGAGGTGAGGGCTGAGGTGGTGAAGGCTGAGATAGTGAGGGCTGAGGTGGTGAGGGCTGAGGTGGTGAGGGCTGAGGTAGTGAGGGCTGAGGTGGTGAGGGCTGAGGTGGTGAGGGCTGAGGAGGTGAGGGCTGAGGAGGTGAGGGCTGAGGTGGTGAAGGCTGAGATAGTGAGGGCTGAGGTGGTGAGGGGTGAGGTGGTGAGGGCTGAGGTAGTGAGGGCTGAGGTGGTGAGGGCTGAGGAGGTGAGGGCTGAGGTGGTGAGGGCTGAGGTGGTGAGGGCTGAGATGGTGAGGGCTGAGGAGGTGAGGGCTGAGGTGGTGAGGGCTGAGATGGTGAGGGCTGAGGTGGTGAGGGCTGAGGTAGTGAGGGCTGAGGTGGTGAGGGCTGAGGTGGTGAGGGCTGAGATAGTGAGGGCTGAGGTGGTGAGGGCTGAGGTAGTGAGGGCTGAGGTGGTGAGGGCTGAGGTGGTGAGGGCTGAGATAGTGAGGGCTGAGGTGGTGAGGGCTGAGGTAGTGAGGGCTGAGGTGGTGAGGGCTGAGATAGTGAGGGCTGAGATAGTGAGGGCTGAGGTAGTGAGGGCTGAGGTGGTGAGGGCTGTGATCATGATATCATGTTACAGATGGAAGAGGTGAGTCGGACCAACAGATATGGTGACCAGGCACACTGTGTCATGCAGAGCCACGCCCACCTCGCCAAGTTCTGCTACTGTCGTGAGCCGCCCCCACCGCCGCCCCAGGACAAGACCTGAGGGCCTCCCTCTCCGCCTCCGCCTCCGTCGGGAGTCCGTCGTTGCGACAGTGTCTGGGTTTGGCTGACGGCGAGGCAAAACCCCGACCCCATCCTTCGCCACGACACAAAAACAGAAGAACTGGCCAATATATATTATAAGAGATTACTTTTATAAGGATTTATATATGTGTGTGTATATATATATATATATATATATATATATATATATATATATATATATATATATATATATATATATGATGTATATGTCAGTGTTTTTATATATCTTATTTACGACTAATGTGTGAGTGTGTGTGTGTGTTTTTTGACCTTTGAACTGTCATTGGTGTAATTAAGGGGCTTGGTGGGTGTCAACTGACCCCAGCTGACCTTTAACCCACCCCCCTCCTCCCACCCTCCCCGCCTGGGCCAGTGGTCAGGTCAATCTTGCCTTAAGCCGCCAAGGTGACCTTTGACCTCACTCCACCACCAGCAGGGCTAATACCTGGGTCATTTAGGGACGTCACGCACCAGTTGACCTGTGTCTGACCCACCCACCCTGCCCTACCGTGACCTACCCCACCCCACTCTACCTTGACCTGGGAGAAGGAGGGGCGGAGGTCGGGGTCACCACGGAGGTCAAGTGAATGTCTGGTGAAGTATGACCCATTCTTCTTGGCTCATGCTGGCTTACCATTTAGCCCATGATCCATAATATTACGACTTCACCATTTATTTACCTGTTGTCTTCCTTTGTATACTATGTATTAACTCGTATGTACTGGGAAATATTGTTTTTGATGTGTCTATAGCAGCATGTATACAAGTGGTGAGTACATATGTCATACTACTTTATAGAGGCGTATATACATACACATGTGTATATGTGTGTGTTGTGTGTGTGTGTGTAGAATGAAGCGTGGGAAGACCTTCCCTAAGTGTGGTGTCTTCGGGGTCAAAGATAGAAGAAGTGTGGTGGAGTATTAGGCATACTTCCCTGCCATGCACCCCACGGTGGATAGCCTCCCTGGTGACCTGCATCTCCTCCTCCGGCGGGTCCTTCCCCAAGGGCTCTGCTCTCCTGCCGTGTCCTCCTTCGTCAGGTTAACGAACACGTCTCTGACGAAGACAGATAAATTCGTTTTGGTTCCGCTCTCGCCTTCTACAGGAGGGATTGCCTGGTTCCCTCTCATGGGCCTCGCCTGGTACTGACCAGGGGCGTCTGTGGCCACAGGAGAAGCGTGGGTGCCCTTGGGGGCGTGCCCCTGGGAACTAGGGTGTCCCAGGGGCACACATCTGTCTCTCCCGACCATAGACCAACGAGGTGTTTTAAGACGAGGTTGGTCCAAGCCCTGGGTGCGGACCATCGCACGTGGGCCCGTCTGGACCTGAGGGGAGGAGGAGGGAGATGGTAGTGGTGGTGTGGTCTCTGGCTACGACGTGGTCTCTCCAGAAACCACTGGCCTGGTAGGTCTTTTTTCTAATATACGAAAGAGTTTTTGGGAAATATTTTTCTATTAGAGAGAGAGAGAGAGAGAGAGAGAGAGAGAGAGAGAGAGAGAGAGAGAGAGAGAGAGAGAGAGAGAGAGAGAGGTCCCTCATCCAAGCCAGCAGCGCCAGAATTTCAATTTGGACTAGGGAGGCACCTAACCTAAACCTGGACCACTCGTTTCTAAAGTTCTTCTGGCGAACGTTGGGAAGAAATTGTCTTGCCTGAAGGCCTTAAACACTTCAGGTTTGGTGGTGGTCTGACATCTTGTTCTGAATGTTCTGTTAATGTTCTGTCAGAGAGAACACACACACACACACACACACACACACACACTCCCTCGTACTGGCTACATTGTTCTGTGAGAAAGAACATTCTTCTTTCTCCTGGTTACCGCTCATTTGGTGGCGTTTGTGGACACCTGGACCTTGATGGAAGAACAGACGAGGCTCGTGGGGTCTTATCAGAGATCTGCTGGGTTCGAATCCCTGGTCCAACCCTCCCTTCCTCCTCCGCTGGTTTCGAATCCCTGACCCTTGTAGCGAGAGGCGACTTTTCTGCCACTGAGCCAAGACAATATATTTTTGTGGACGGACTTTCAAGATGTCCACAGTGAAGTGTGTGGACTGTGTGTGCCAAAGTGTATGAGATCTTCCACGAGCGGTATAGAAAGTTAGCTGCTAGGGATATATAGAAGTTAGCTGCTAGGGATATAGAAGTTAGCTGCTAGGGATATTGAAGGTAGCTGCTAGGGATATAGAAGTTAGCTGCTAGGGATATATAGAAGTTAGCTGCTAGGGATATATAGAAGTTAGCTGCTAGGGATATATAGAAGTTAGCTGCTAGGGATATATAGAAGTTAGCTGCTAGGGATATATAGAAGTTAGCTGCTAGGGATATATAGAAGTTAGCTGCTAGGGATATTGAAGTTAGCTGCTAGGGATATATAGAAGTTAGCTGCTAGGGATATAGAAGTTAGCTGCTAGGGATATTGAAGGTAGCTGCTAGGGATATAGAAGTTAGCTGCTAGGGATATATAGAAGTTAGCTGCTAGGGATATATAGAAGTTAGCTGCTAGGGATATATAGAAGTTAGCTGCTAGGGATATATAGAAGTTAGCTGCTAGGAATATAGAAGTTAGCTCCTAGGGATATATAGAAGTTAGCTGCTAGGGATATAGAAGTTAGCTGCTAGGGATATATAGAAGTTAGCTGCTAGGGATATAGAAGTTAGCTGCTAGGGATATATAGAAGTTAGCTGCTAGGGATATAGAAGTTAGCTGCTAGGGATATATAGAAGTTAGCTGCTAGGGATATAGAAGTTAGCTGCTAGGGATATATAGAAGTTAGCTGCTAGGGATATAGAAGTTAGCTGCTAGGGATATATAGAAATTAGCTGCTAGGGATATATAGAAGTTAGCTGCTAGGGATATATAGAAGTTAGCTGCTAGGGATATATAGAAGTTAGCTGCTAGGGATATAGAAGTTAGCTGCTAGGGATATATAGAAGTTAGCTGCTAGGGATATAGAAGTTAGCTGCTAGGGATATATAGAAATTAGCTGCTAGGGGTGATGGTGGTGTCAGAAAGTGCTCAGGGGTATCAGGGCGGAGGTTTGGTGTTGGCTGGAGCCGCTGTGGTTCTTCATAATTAAATGGTTTATTCTTTATCTTTTATGAGAAGGAAATGGGACATTTCTTACTGTACGTCTATGAAGTAATGTCTGTGTGGGTATAAATCATTTATTCATTTAACAGTCTAGAAATGGTGATCTGTACTGATGTGGCATAAGTTATTCATGTATTTATTTATCAAGGATTCTATACTGTGTGTGTGTGTGTGTGTGTGTGTGTGTGAGAGAGAGAGAGAGAGAGAGAGAGAGAGAGAGAGAGAGAGAGAGAGAGAGAGAGAGAGAGAGAGAGAGAGAGAGACCTTCAAAGGCCAGTCTTTCGTTCGCCCTTGTTCTCTGCCCTTGTGATTTTTACCAAGGGGGGGGGGGGGCAATTACATTGGTGGATTGTGAGAGGGGGCAATTGCATTGGTGGTTTGTGAGAGTGGGACAATTACATTGGTGGTTTGTGAGAGGGGACAATTACATTGGTGGTTTGTGAGAGGGGACAATTACATTGGTGGTTTGTGAGAGGGGGCAATTGCATTGGTGGTTTGTGAGAGGGGGCAATTGCATTGGTGGTTTGTGAGAGGGGGCAATTGCATTGGTGGTTTGTGAGAGGGGGCAATTACATTGGTGGTTTGTGAGAGGGGGCAATTGCATTGGTGGTTTGTGAGAGGGGGCAATTACATTGGTGGTTTGTGAGAGGGGGCAATTGCATTGGTGGTTTGTGAGAGGGGGCAATTGCATTGGTGGTTTGTGAGAGGGGGACAATTACATTGGTGGTTTGTGAGAGGGGGCAATTACATTGGTGGTTTGTGAGAGGGGGCAATTGCATTGGTGGTTTGTGAGAGGGGGCAATTGCATTGGTGGTTTGTGAGAGGGGGACAATTATATTGGTGGTTTGTGAGAGGGGGCAATTGCATTGGTGGTTTGTGAGGAAGGGACAATTACATTGGTGGTTTGTGAGAGTGGGACAATTACATTGGTGGTTTGTGAGAGGGGGCAATTGCATTGGTGGTTTGTGAGAGGGGGCAATTGCATTGGTGGTTTGTGAGAGGGGGACAATTACATTGGTGGTTTGTGAGAGGGGGCAATTGCATTGGTGGTTTGTGAGAGGGGGACAATTACATTGGTGGTTTGTGAGAGTGGGACAATTACATTGGTGGTTTGTGAGAGGGGGCAATTACATTGGTGGTTTGTGAGAGGGGGACAATTACATTAGTGGTTTGTGAGAGGGGGCAATTACATTGGTGGTTTGTGAGAGTTGGACAATTACATTGATGGTTTGTGAGAGGGGGCAATTGCATTGGTGGTTTGTGAGAGGGGACAATTACATTGGTGGTTTGTGAGAGGGGGCAATTACATTGGTGGTTTGTGAGAGGGGACAATTACATTGGTGGTTTGTGAGAGGGGGCAATTACATTGGTGGTTTGTGAGAGGGGGCAATTACATTAGTGGTTTGTGAGAGGGGGCAATTATATTGGTGGTTTGTGAAAGGGGTCTATTACATTGGTGGTTTGTGAGAGGGGGCAATTACATTGGTGGTTTGTGAGAGGGGACAATTACATTGGTGGTTTGTGAGAGTGGGACAATTACATTAGTGGTTTGTGAGAGGGGGCAATTACATTGGTGGTTTGTGAGAGGGGGGCAATTACATTGGTGGTTTGTGAGAGGGGGCCAATTACATAGGTGGTTTGTGAGTGGGGGCCAATTACATTGGTGGTTTGTGAGAGGGGGCAATTACATTGGTGGTTTGTGAGAGGGGGCAATTAGATTGGTGGTTTGTGAGAGTGGGACAATTACATTGGTGGTTTGTGAGAGGGGGGCAATTACATTGGTGGTTTGTGAGAGGGGGCCAATTACATAGGTGGTTTGTGAGAGGGGGCCAATTACATTGGTGGTTTGTGAGAAGGGGGCAATTACATTGGTGGTTTGTGAGAGGGGGGCCAATTACATAGGTGGTTTGTGAGAGGGGGGCAATTACATTGGTGGTTTGTGAGTGGGGGCAATTACATTGGTGGTTTGTGAGAGTGGCCAATTACATTGGTGTTTTGTGAGAGGGGGACAATTACATTGGTGGTTTGTGAGAAGGGGGCAATTACATTGGTGGTTTGTGAGAGGGGGACAATTATATTGGTGGTTTGTGAGAGGGGGCAATTACATTGGTGGTTTGTGAGAGGGGGGCAATTACATTGGTGGTTTGTGAGAGGGGGCAATTACATTGGTGGTTTGTGAGAGGGGGCCAATTACATTGGTGGTTTGTGAGAGGGGGCCAATTACATAGGTGGTTTGTGAGAGGGGGACAATTACATTGGTGGTTTGTGAGAGGGGGCAATTACATTGGTGGTTTGTGAGAGGGGGCAATTACATTGGTGGTTTGTGAGAGGGGGCAATTACATTGGTGGTTTGTGAGAGGGGGACAATTACATTGGTGGTTTGTGAGAGTGGGACAATTACATTGGTGGTTTGTGAGAGGGGGGCAATTACATTGGTGGTTTGTGAGAGGGGGCAATTACATTGGTGGTTTGTGAGAGGGGACAATTACATTGGTGGTTTGTGAGAGGGGACAATTACATTGGTGGTTTGTGAGAGGGGGGAATTACATTGGTGGTTTGTGAGAGGGGGGAATTACATTGGTGGTTTGTGAGAGGGGGGCCAATTGCATTGGTGGGTTGTAGGGGGGAATATGTTACACGAACGACCCCTTTTTTATTTTGGAGGCACGACGCATTGTGTTCAATTTTGGAGTTAATGAAGACCCCATAATGTAAATGATTTACAATGAAGGCCATTGACAATTTACAGTGTGTGTGTGTGTGGAGGGAGGGAGAGGGGGTCTATCTTTGGGTTGCAGTGGTGTAAATGGCGTCTCGTGGATGATATCTATTGCTATAAAACTTCCTATATAGCATTATAGCATCAAGGGAGATAGACAGCACAGAGAAAACGAAGTCGTAAACCTTGGCATGATTAGAGTAACTTACACATATGAATGGTCGAATTTTGCTCAAAGAACCAAATGTTTACATGACCTATATATATATATATATATATATATATATATATATATATATATATATATATATATATATATATTTATAAAGATGGTTAGCACGTGAAATTGGATTCAGAATTCGGGACCTGAATTTTTTGATCTTGTATGTTTTTGGTATAGGGATATAAGGATATATATATATAAGAAAAAATAAGTTGTGTATTCTCTGTATTCTAATAAATGTTTGTAATATATTCTACGGTGTATTTCAATGATCCTTCTTATTTGTTTTGGTACCAAATTGGTGCCAAATGCTGTTTTTGTTTTGACCACAATGTACAATGAAGGATTCGAAGAGTATCCCCAAAAAATCTGTGATGAAATGCCATAACGTATAGTGATGGGTGGGGGAGGAGCCTTCTGCTGTACTGTCCTGTCTCCATCTATAGTGGTGGGTGGGGGAGGAGCCTTCTGCTGTACTATCCTGTCTCCATCTATAGTGGTGGGTGGGGGAGGAGCCTTCTGCTGTACTGTCCTGTCTCCATCTATAGTGGTGGGTGGGGGAGGAGCCTTCTGCTGTACTGTCCTGTCTCCATCTATAGTGGTGGGTGGGGGAGGAGCCTTCTGCTGTACTGTCCTGTCTCCATCTATAGTGGTGGGTGGGGGAGGAGCCTTCTGTTGTACTGTCCTGTCTCCATCTATAGTGGTGGGTGGGGGAGGAGCCTTTTGCTGTACTGTCCTGTCTCCATCTATAGTGGTGGGTGGGGGAGGAGCCTTTTGCTGTACTGTCCTGTCTCCATCTATAGTGGTGGGTGGGGAGGAGCCTTCTGCTGTACTGTCCTGTCTCCATCTATAGTGGTGGGTGGGGGAGGAGCCTTCTGTTGTACTGTCCTGTCTCCATCTATAGTGGTGGGTGGGGAGGAGCCTTCTGCTGTACTGTCCTGTCTCCATCTATAGTGGTGGGTGGGGGAGGAGCCTTCTGCTGTACTATCCTGTCTCCATCTATAGTGGTGGGTGGGGGAGGAGCCTTCTGCTGTACTGTCCTGTCTCCATCTATAGTGGTGGGTGGGGGAGGAGCCTTCTGCTGTACTGTCCTGTCTCCATCTATAGTGGTGGGTGGGGGAGGAGCCTTCTGCTGTACTGTCCTGTCTCCATCTATAGTGGTGGGTGGGGGAGGAGCCTTTTGCTGTACTGTCCTGTCTCCATCTATAGTGGTGGGTGGGGGAGGAGCCTTCTGCTGTACTGTCCTGTCTCCATCTATAGTGGTGGGTGGGGGAGGAGCCTTTTGCTGTACTGTCCTGTCTCCATCTATAGTGGTGGGTGGGGGAGGAGCCTTCTGCTGTACTGTCCTGTCTCCATCTATAGTGGTGGGTGGGGGAGGAGCCTTCTGCTGTACTGTCCTGTCTCCATCTATAGTGGTGGGTGGGGGAGGAGCCTTTTGCTGTACTGTCCTGTCTCCATCTATAGTGGTGGGTGGGGGAGGAGCCTTCTGCTGTACTGTCCTGTCTCCATCTATAGTGGTGGGTGGGGGAGGAGCCTTCTGCTGTACTGTCCTGTCTCCATCTATAGTGGTGGGTGGGGGAGGAGCCTTCTGCTGTACTGTCCTGTCTCCATCTATAGTGGTGGGTGGGGAGGAGCCTTTTGCTGTACTGTCCTGTCTCCATCTATAGTGGTGGGTGGGGGAGGAGCCTTCTGCTGTACTGTCCTGTCTCCATCTATAGTGGTGGGTGGGGGAGGAGCCTTCTGCTGTACTATCCTGTCTCCATCTATAGTGGTGGGTGGGGGAGGAGCCTTTTGCTGTACTGTCCTGTCTCCATCTATAGTGGTGGGTGGGGGAGGAGCCTTTTGCTGTACTGTCCTGTCTCCATCTATAGTGGTGGGTGGGGGAGGAGCCTTCTGCTGTACTGTCCTGTCTCCATCTATAGTGGTGGGTGGGGGAGGAGCCTTCTGCTGTACTGTCCTGTCTCCATCTATAGTGGTGGGTGGGGAGGAGCCTTCTGCTGTACTGTCCTGTCTCCATCTATAGTGGTGGGTGGGGGAGGAGCCTTCTGCTGTACTGTCCTGTCTCCATCTATAGTGGTGGGTGGGGGAGGAGCCTTCTGCTGTACTGTCCTGTCTCCATCTATAGTGGTGGGTGGGGAGGAGCCTTCTGCTGTACTGTCCTGTCTCCATCTATAGTGGTGGGTGGGGGAGGAGCCTTCTGCTGTACTGTCCTGTCTCCATCTATAGTGGTGGGTGGGGGAGGAGCCTTTTGCTGTACTGTCCTGTCTCCATCTATAGTGGTGGGTGGGGGAGGAGCCTTCTGCTGTACTGTCCTGTCTCCATCTATAGTGGTGGGTGGGGGAGGAGCCTTTTGCTGTACTGTCCTGTCTCCATCTATAGTGGTGGGTGGGGAGGAGCCTTCTGCTGTACTGTCCTGTCTCCATCTATAGTGGTGGGTGGGGGAGGAGCCTTCTGCTGTACTGTCCTGTCTCCATCTATAGTGGTGGGTGGGGAGGAGCCTTCTGCTGTACTGTCCTGTCTCCATCTATAGTGGTGGGTGGGGGAGGAGCCTTCTGCTGTACTGTCCTGTCTCCATCTATAGTGGTGGGTGGGGGAGGAGCCTTTTGCTGTACTGTCCTGTCTCCATCTATAGTGGTGGGTGGGGGAGGAGCCTTCTGCTGTACTGTCCTGTCTCCATCTATAGTGGTGGGTGGGGGAGGAGCCTTTTGCTGTACTGTCCTGTCTCCATCTATAGTGGTGGGTGGGGGAGGAGCCTTCTGCTGTACTGTCCTGTCTCCATCTATAGTGGTGGGTGGGGGAGGAGCCTTCTGCTGTACTGTCCTGTCTCCATCTATAGTGGTGGGTGGGGGAGGAGCCTTCTGCTGTACTGTCCTGTCTCCATCTATAGTGGTGGGTGGGGGAGGAGCCTTCTGCTGTACTGTCCTGTCTCCATCTATAGTGGTGGGTGGGGGAGGAGCCTTCTGCTGTACTGTCCTGTCTCCATCTATAGTGGTGGGTGGGGGAGGAGCCTTCTGCTGTACTGTCCTGTCTCCATCTATAGTGGTGGGTGGGGGAGGAGCCTTCTGCTGTACTGTCCTGTCTCCATCTATAGTGGTGGGTGGGGGAGGAGCCTTCTGCTGTACTGTCCTGTCTCCATCTATAGTGGTGGGTGGGGGAGGAGCCTTCTGCTGTACTGTCCTGTCTCCATCTATAGTGGTGGGTGGGGGAGGAGCCTTCTGCTGTACTGTCCTGTCTCCATCTATAGTGGTGGGTGGGGGAGGAGCCTTCTGCTGTACTGTCCTGTCTCCATCTATAGTGGTGGGTGGGGGAGGAGCCTTCTGCTGTACTGTCCTGTCTCCATCTATAGTGGTGGGTGGGGGAGGAGCCTTCTGCTGTACTGTCCTGTCTCCATCTATAGTGGTGGGTGGGGAGGAGCCTTCTGCTGTACTGTCCTGTCTCCATCTATAGTGGTGGGTGGGGGAGGAGCCTTCTGCTGTACTGTCCTGTCTCCATCTATAGTGGTGGGTGGGGGAGGAGCCTTCTGCTGTACTGTCCTGTCTCCATCTATAGTGGTGGGTGGGGGAGGAGCCTTCTGCTGTACTGTCCTGTCTCCATCTATAGTGGTGGGTGGGGAGGAGCCTTCTGCTGTACTGTCCTGTCTCCATCTATAGTGGTGGGTGGGGGAGGAGCCTTCTGCTGTACTGTCCTGTCTCCATCTATAGTGGTGGGTGGGGAGGAGCCTTCTGCTGTACTGTCCTGTCTCCATCTATAGTGGTGGGTGGGGGAGGAGCCTTCTGCTGTACTGTCCTGTCTCCATCTATAGTGGTGGGTGGGGGAGGAGCCTTCTGCTGTACTGTCCTGTCTCCATCTATAGTGGTGGGTGGGGAGGAGCCTTCTGCTGTACTGTCCTGTCTCCATCTATAGTGGTGGGTGGGGGAGGAGCCTTCTGCTGTACTGTCCTGTCTCCATCTATAGTGGTGGGTGGGGGAGGAGCCTTCTGCTGTACTGTCCTGTCTCCATCTATAGTGGTGGGTGGGGGAGGAGCCTTTCTGCTGTACTGTCCTGTCTCCATCTATAGTGGTGGGTGGGGGAGGAGCCTTCTGCTGTACTGTCCTGTCTCCATCTATAGTGGTGGGTGGGGAGGAGCCTTCTGCTGTACTGTCCTGTCTCCATCTATAGTGGTGGGTGGGGGAGGAGCCTTTTGCTGTACTGTCCTGTCTCCATCTATAGTGGTGGGTGGGGGAGGAGCCTTTGCTGTACTGTCCTGTCTCCATCTATAGTGGTGGGTGGGGGAGGAGCCTTCTGCTGTACTGTCCTGTCTCCATCTATAGTGGTGGGTGGGGAGGAGCCTTCTGCTGTACTGTCCTGTCTCCATCTATAGTGGTGGGTGGGGGAGGAGCCTTCTGCTGTACTGTCCTGTCTCCATCTATAGTGGTGGGTGGGGGAGGAGCCTTTGCTGTACTGTCCTGTCTCCATCTATAGTGGTGGGTGGGGGAGGAGCCTTCTGCTGTACTGTCCTGTCTCCATCTATAGTGGTGGGTGGGGGAGGAGCCTTCTGCTGTACTGTCCTGTCTCCATCTATAGTGGTGGGTGGGGGAGGAGCCTTCTGCTGTACTGTCCTGTCTCCATCTATAGTGGTGGGTGGGGGAGGAGCCTTCTGCTGTACTGTCCTGTCTCCATCTATAGTGGTGGGTGGGGGAGGAGCCTTCTGCTGTACTGTCCTGTCTCCATCTATAGTGGTGGGTGGGGGAGGAGCCTTCTGCTGTACTGTCCTGTCTCCATCTATAGTGGTGGGTGGGGGAGGAGCCTTCTGCTGTACTGTCCTGTCTCCATCTATAGTGGTGGGTGGGGGAGGAGCCTTTTGCTGTACTGTCCTGTCTCCATCTATAGTGGTGGGTGGGGGAGGAGCCTTCTGCTGTACTGTCCTGTCTCCATCTATAGTGGTGGGTGGGGGAGGAGCCTTCTGCTGTACTGTCCTGTCTCCATCTATAGTGGTGGGTGGGGGAGGAGCCTTTTGCTGTACTGTCCTGTCTCCATCTATAGTGGTGGGTGGGGGAGGAGCCTTTTGCTGTACTGTCCTGTCTCCATCTATAGTGGTGGGTGGGGGAGGAGCCTTTTGCTGTACTGTCCTGTCTCCATCTATAGTGGTGGGTGGGGGAGGAGCCTTCTGCTGTACTGTCCTGTCTCCATCTATAGTGGTGGGTGGGGAGGAGCCTTCTGCTGTACTGTCCTGTCTCCATCTATAGTGGTGGGTGGGGGAGGAGCCTTCTGCTGTACTGTCCTGTCTCCATCTATAGTGGTGGGTGGGGGAGGAGCCTTCTGCTGTACTGTCCTGTCTCCATCTATAGTGGTGGGTGGGGGAGGAGCCTTCTGCTGTACTGTCCTGTCTCCATCTATAGTGGTGGGTGGGGGAGGAGCCTTTTGCTGTACTGTCCTGTCTCCATCTATAGTGGTGGGTGGGGGAGGAGCCTTCTGCTGTACTGTCCTGTCTCCATCTATAGTGGTGGGTGGGGGAGGAGCCTTTTGCTGTACTGTCCTGTCTCCATCTATAGTGGTGGGTGGGGGAGGAGCCTTCTGCTGTACTGTCCTGTCTCCATCTATAGTGGTGGGTGGGGGAGGAGCCTTCTGCTGTACTGTCCTGTCTCCATCTATAGTGGTGGGTGGGGAGGAGCCTTCTGCTGTACTGTCCTGTCTCCATCTATAGTGGTGGGTGGGGGAGGAGCCTTCTGCTGTACTATCCTGTCTCCATCTATAGTGGTGGGTGGGGGAGGAGCCTTTTGCTGTACTGTCCTGTCTCCATCTATAGTGGTGGGTGGGGGAGGAGCCTTCTGCTGTACTGTCCTGTCTCCATCTATAGTGGTGGGTGGGGGAGGAGCCTTTTGCTGTACTGTCCTGTCTCCATCTATAGTGGTGGGTGGGGGAGGAGCCCTCTGCTGTACTGTCCTGTCTCCATCTATAGTGGTGGGTGGGGGAGGAGCCTTTTGCTGTACTGTCCTGTCTCCATCTATAGTGGTGGGTGGGGGGGGAGCCTTTTGCTGTACTGTCCTGTCTCCATCTATAGTGGTGGGTGGGGGAGGAGCCTTCTGCTGTACTGTACTGTCTCCATCTATAGTGGTGGGTGGGGAGGAGCCTTCTGCTGTACTGTCCTGTCTCCATCTATAGTGGTGGGTGGGGGAGGAGCCTTTTGCTGTACTGTCCTGTCTCCACCTATAGTGGTGGGTGGGGGAGGAGCCTTCTGCTGTACTGTCCTGTCTCCATCTATAGTGGTGGGTGGGGGAGGAGCCTTCTGCTGTACTGTCCTGTCTCCACCTATAGTGGTGGGTGGGGGAGGAGCCTTCTGCTGTACTGTCCTGTCTCCATCTATAGTGGTGGGTGGGGGAGGAGCCTTCTGTTGTACTGTCCTGTCTCCATCTATAATGGTGGGTGGGGGAGGAGCCTTCTGCTGTACTGTCATGTCTCCATCTATAGTGGTGGGTGGGGGAGGAGCCCTCTGCTGTACTGTCCTGTCTCCATCTATAGTGGTGGGTGGGGGAGGAGCCTTCTGCTGTACTGTCCTGTCTCCACCTATAGTGGTGGGTGGGGGAGGAGCCTTCTGCTGTACTGTCCTGTCTCCATCTATAGTGGTGGGTGGGGGAGGAGCCTTCTGCTGTACTGTCCTGTCTCCATCTATAGTGGTGGGTGGGGGAGGAGCCTTCTGCTGTACTGTCCTGTCTCCATCTATAGTGGTGGGTGGGGGAGGAGCTTTCTGCTGTACTATCCTGTCTCCATCTATAGTGGTGGGTGGGGGAGGAGCCTTCTGCTGTACTGTCCTGTCTCCATCTATAGTGGTGGGTGGGGGAGGAGCCTTCTGCTGTACTGTCCTGTCTCCATCTATAGTGGTGGGTGGGGAGGAGCCTTCTGCTGTACTGTCCTGTCTCCATCTATAGTGATGGGTGGGGGAGGAGCCTACATGATGGTATTAATTTACCCCAGCAGACGAGCAGGTAACGGACCATCTGGTCTTCTGGTGTCTGTCCTCACTCCTTCCCTTCACGAGTTTTGATATCCCTCATCACGAACTGATTGATGACAGGAGGGATGGAATGTGGAATGGAACGTGGGATGGACTGTGGAATGAAACGAGGGATGGAACGTGGAATGGAACAAGGGATGGAACGTGGAATGGAACAAGGGATGGAACGTGGAATGGAACGAGAGTTGGACCGTGGAAGGGAACGAGGGATGGGCCATGGAATGGAACGAGAGTTGGACCGTGGAAGGGAACGAGGGATGGACCGTGGAATGGAACAAGGGATGGAACGTGCAATGGAGCGAGGGATGGACCGAGGAACGGAACGAATGATGGACCGAGGAATGGAACGAATGGTTGACTGTGGAATGGAACGAGGGATGGAACATGGAACGAGGGATGGGCCATGGAATGGAACGAGAGTTGGACCGTGGAAGGGAACGCAGGATGGACCGTGGAATGGAACAAGAGATGGAACGTGCAATGGAGCGAGGGATGGACCGAGGAATGGAACGATGGAAGGAACGTGGAATGGAACGAGGGATGGAACGTGCAATGGAACGAGGGATGGACCGAGGAATGGAACGAATGATGGACTTTGGAATGGCACGAGTGATGGAACGTGGAATGGAACGAGGGATGGTCCATGGAATGGAGCAAGGGACGTACGTAGTGATAAGAGAAATGTTACTAGGTAACAGGTGATAAGAGACATCACTAAATACCATGAGGTGATAAGAGAGATATGTGTAGATACCAGGTGATGAGAATGCAGTACAAGGGGGTCATCTGCTGGTACTGGGACAGTACAAAGGGTCGTCCGCTGGTACTGGGGCAGTACAAGGGGTCGTCTGCTGGTACTGGGGCAGTACGAGGGGTCATCTGCTGGTACTGGGACAGCACAAGGGGTCGTCTGCTGGTACGGGGCAGTACGAGGGTCGTCTGCCGGTACTGGGGCAGTACGAGGGGTCGTCTGCTGGTACTGGGACAGTACAAGGGGTCGTCTGCTGGTACTGTGACAGTACAAGAGGTCGTCTGCTAGTACTGGGGCAGTACAAGGGGTCGTCCGCTGGTACTGGGGCAGTACAAGGGGTCGTCTGCTGGTACTGTGGCAGTACAAGGGGTCGTCTGCTGGTACTGGGGCAGTATGAGGGGTCGTCTGCTGGTACTGGGGCAGTATGAGGGGTCTTCTGCCGGGACTGGGGCAGTACAAGGGGTCGTCTGCTGGTACTGGGGCAGTACAAGGGGTCGTCTGCTGGTACTGGGGCAGTACAAGGGGTCGTCTGCTGGTACTGGGGCAGTACGAGGGGTCGTCTGCTGGTACTGGGGCGGTACGAGGGGTCGTCTGCTGGTACTGGGGCAGTACAAGGGGTCGTCTGCTGGTACTGGGGCAGTACGAGGGGTCGTCTGCCGGTACTCTGGCAGTACGAGGGGTCGTCTGCTGGTACTGGGGCAGTACAAGGGGTCGTCTGCTGGTACTGAGGCAGTACAAGGGGTCGTCTGCTGGTACTGGGACATTACAAGGGATCGTCTGCTGGTACTGAGGCAGTACAAGGGGTCGTCTGCTGGTACTGGGGCAGTACGAGGGGTCGTCTGCCGGTACTCTGGCAGTACGAGGGGTCGTCTGCTGGTACTGGGGCAGTACAAGGGGTCGTCTGCTGGTACTGAGGCAGTACAAGGGGTCGTCTGCTGGTACTGGGACATTACAAGGGATCGTCTGCTGGTACTGGGGCAGTACAAGGGGTCGTCTGCTGGTACTGGGGCAGAACAAAGGGTCGTCTGCTGGTACTGAGGTAGTACAAAGGGTCGTCTGCTGGTACTGGGGCAGTACAAGGGGTCGTCTGCTGGTACTGGGGCAGTACAGGGGTCGTCTGCTGGTACTGAGGCAGTACAAGGGGTCGTCTGCTGGTACTGGGGCAGAACAAGGGGTCGTCTGCTGGTACTGGGACAGTACAAGGGGTCGTCTGCTGGTACTGAGGCTGTACAAGGGGTCGTCTGCTGGTACTGGGACAGTACAAGGGGTCGTCTGCTAGTACTGGGACAGTACAAGGGGTCGTCTGCTAGAACTGGGGCAGTACAAGGGGTCGTCTGCTGGTACTGGGGCAGTACAAGGGGTCGTCTGCTGGTACTGGGGCAGTACAAGGGGTGTCTGCTGGTATTGGGGCAGTACGAGGGGTCGTCTGCCGGTACTGGGGCAGTACAAGGGGTCGTCTGCTGATACTAGGGCAGTACGAGGGGTCGATTGCTGGTACTGGGGCAGTACAAGGGGTCGTCTGCTGGTCCTGGGGCAGAACAAGGGATCGTCTGCTGGTACTGGAGCAGTACGAGGGGTCGTCTGCTGGTGCTGGGGCAGTACGAGGGGTCGTCTGCTGGTACTGGGGCAGTACGAGGGGTCGTCTGCTGGTACTGGGGCAGTACAAGGGGTCGTCTGCTGGTACTGGGGCAGTTCAAGTGGTCGTCTGCTGGTACTGGGGCAGTACAAGGGGTCGTCTGCTGGTACTGGGGCAATACAAGGGGTCGATTGCTGGAACTGGGGCAGTACAAGGAGTCGTCTGCGGGTACTGGGGCAGTACAAGAGGTCGTCTGCTGTTACTGGGACAGTACAAGGGGTCGTCTGCTGGTACTGGGGCAATACAAGGGGTCGTCTACTGGTACTGGGGCAGTACGATGGGTCGTCTGTTGGTACTGAGCAAGTACAAGGGGTCGTCTGCTGGTACTGAGCAAGTACAAGGGGTCGTCTGCTGGTACTGGGGCAGTACAAGGGGTCGACTGCTGGTACTGGGGCAGTACAAGGGGTCGTCTGCTGGTACTGGGGCAGTACAGGGGTCGTCTGCTGCTACTGGGGCAGCACAGGGGGTCGTCTGCTGGTACTGGGGCAGTACAAGGGGTCGACTGCTGGTACTGGGGTAGTACAAGGGGTCGTCTGCTGGTACTGGGACAGTACAAGGGGTCGTCTGCTGGTACTGGGGCAGTACAAGGGGTCGTCTGCTGGTACTGGGACAGTACAAGGGGTCGACTGCTGGTACTGGGGCAGCACCCCGGGTGGCGAGGAATGTGGAATGTTGTTATGTGTGTAGTGGGGCTGTAGGAATGGGGGTGGAGGGAGGGTGTTGTGGTGGGGGGTGAGGTGTGGTGTGGGCGTTAGCCAAGGGTCCCCCCCCAAAGCCCCCCTTCCCCCCCACTCACTACTGTGACATGCAATCGCCTCGTTACGCTGGCTCGTCTCTCCAACCTGGGAGCCATCCAGCCATGGTGGCTCCTGCCTGGGAGCCATCCAGTCATGGTGGCTCCTGCCTGGGAGCCATCCAGTCATGGTAGGTACTGCCTGGGAACCATCCAGTCATGGTGGCTCCTGCCTGGGAGCCATCCAGCCATGGTGGCTCCTGCCTGGGAGCCATCCAATCATGGTAGGTCCTGCCTGGGAACCATCCAGTCATGGTGGGTCATGCCTGGGAGCCATCCAGTCATGGTGGCTCCTGCCTGGGAGTCATCCAACCATGGTGGCTGCTGCCTGGGAGCCATCAAGTCATGGTGGCTCCTGCCTGGGAGCCATCCAGTCATGGTGGCTCCTGCCTGGGAGCCTTCCAATCATGGTGGGTCCTGCCTGGGAGCCATCCAGTCATGGTGGGTCCTGCCTGGGAGCCATCCAGTCATGGTGGCTCCTGCCTGGGAGCCATCCAGTCATGGTGGGTCCTGCCTGGGAGCCATCCAATCATGGTGGGTCCTGCCTGGGAGCCATCCAGTCATGGTGGCTCCTGCCTGGGAGCCATCCAATCATGGTGGCTCCTGCCTGGGAGCCATCCAATCATGGTGGGTCCTGCCTGGGAGCCATCAAGTCATGGTGGCTCCTGCCTGGGAGTCATCCAGTCATGGTGGCTCCTGCCTGGGAACCATCCAGTCATGGTGGCCCCTGCCTGGGAGCCATCTAATCATGGTGGGTCCTGCCTGGGAGCCATCCAGTCATGGTGGCTCCTGCCTGGGAGTCATCCAGTCATGGTGGCTCCTGCCTGGGAACCATCCAATCATGGTGGGTCCTGCCTGGGAGCCATCCAATCATGGTGGGTCCTGTCTGGGAGCCATCCAGTCATGGTGGCTCCTGCCTGGGAGCCATCCAATCATGGTGGGTCCTGCCTGGGAGCCATCCAGTCATGGTGGCTCCTGCCTGGGAGCCATCCAGTCATGGTGGCTCCTGCCTGGGAGCCATCCAGTCATGGTGGCTCCTGCCTGGGAGTCATCCAGTCATGGTGGCTCCTGCCTGGGAGTCATCCAGTCATGGTGGCTCCTGCCTGGGAGCCATCCAGTCATGGTGGCTCCTGCCTGGGAGCCATCCAGCCATGGTGGGACCTGCCTGGGAGCCATCCAGCCATGGTGGGTCCTGCCTGGGAGCCATCCAGTCATGGTGGGTCCTGCCTGGGAGTCATCCAGTCATGGTGGCTCCTGCCTGGGAACCATCCAATCATGGTGGGTCCTGCCTGGGAGCCATCCAATCATGGTGGGTCCTGTCTGGGAGCCATCCAGTCATGGTGGCTCCTGCCTGGGAGCCATCCAATCATGGTGGGTCCTGCCTGGGAGCCATCCAGTCATGGTGGCTCCTGCCTGGGAGCCATCCAGTCATGGTGGGTCCTGCCTGGGAGCCATCCAGTCATGGTGGCTCCTGCCTGGGAGTCATCAAGTCATGGTGGCTCCTGCCTGGGAGTCATCCAGTCATGGTGGCTCCTGCCTGGGAGCCATCCAGTCATGGTGGCTCCTGCCTGGGAGCCATCCAGCCATGGTGGGTCCTGCCTGGGAGCCATCCAGTCATGGTGGGTCCTGTCTGGGAGCCATCCAGTCATGGTGGCTCCTGCCTGGGAGCCATCCAATCATGGTGGGTCCTGCCTGGGAGCCATCCAGTCATGGTGGCTCCTGCCTGGGAGCCATCCAGTCATGGTGGGTCCTGCCTGGGAGCCATCCAGTCATGGTGGCTCCTGCCTGGGAGTCATCCAGTCATGGTGGCTCCTGCCTGGGAGTCATCAGTCATGGTGGCTCCTGCCTGGGAGCCATCCAGTCATGGTGGCTCCTGCCTGGGAGCCATCCAGCCATGGTGGCTCCTGCCTGGGAGCCATCCAGTCATGGTGGCTCCTGCCTGGGAGTCATCCAGTCATGGTGGCTCCTGCCTGGGAACCATCCAATCATGGTGGGTCCTGCCTGGGAGCCATCCAATCATGGTGGGTCCTGTCTGGGAGCCATCCAGTCATGGTGGCTCCTGCCTGGGAGTCATCCAGTCATGGTGGGTCATGCCTGGGAGCCATCCAGTCATGGTGGCTCCTGCCTGGGAGCCATCCAATCATGGTGGGTACTGCCTGGGAACCATCCAGTCATGGTGGCTCCTGCCTGGGAGTCATCCAGTCATGGTGGGTCCTGCCTGGGAGCCATCTAATCATGGTGGGTCCTGCCTGGGAGCCATCCAGCCATGGTGGGTCCTGCCTGGGAGCCATCCAATCATGGTGGGTCCTGCCTGGGAGCCATCCAGTCATGGTGGGTCCTGCCTGGGAGTCATCCAGTCATGGTGGGTCCTGCCTGGGAGTCATCCAGTCATGGTGGGTCCTGCCTGGGTGTCATCCAGCCATGGTGGGTCATGCCTAGGAGCCATCCAGTCATGGTGGGTCATTCCTGGGAGCCATCCAGCCGTGGTGGGTCCTGCCTGGGTGCCATCCAGCCATGGTGGCTCCTGCCTGGGAGCCATCCAGTCATGGTGGGTCCTGCCTGGGAGCCATCCAGCCATGGTGGCTCCTGCCTGGGAGCCATCCAGTCATGGTGGGTCATCCCTTGGAGCCATCCAGCCATGGTGGCTCCTGCCTGGGAGCCATCCAGTCATGGTGGCTCCTGCCTGGGAGCCATCCAGTCATGGCGGCTCCATCCTGGGAGCCATCCAGTCATGGTGGGTCATCCCTGGGAGCCATCCAGTCATGGTGGGTCCTGCCCGGGAGCCATCCAGTCATGGTGGGTCATGCCTAGGAGCATCTAGCCATGGCGGCTCCTGCCTGGGAGCCATCCAGTCTTGGTGGCTCCTGCCTGGGAGTCATCCAGCCATGGTGGGCCCTGCCTGGGAGTCAACCAATCATGGTGGGTCATGCCTGGGAGTCATCCAGGCATGGTGGGTCCTGCCTGGGAGTCATCCAGGCATGGTGGGTCCTGCCTGGGAGTCATCCAGGCATGGTGGGTCCTGCCTGGGAGTCATCCAGGCATGGTGGGAATGCCTGGGAGTCATCCAGGCATGGTGGGTCCTGCCTGGGAGTCATCCAATCATGGTGGCTCCTGCCTGGAAGCCATCAAGTCATGGTGGCTCCAACCTGGGAACCATCTAGTCATGGTGGCTCCTACCTGGGAGCCATCCAACTATGGTGGGTCCTGCCTAGGAGCCATCCAGCCATGGTGGGTCCTGCCTAGGAGCCACCCAGTCACGGTGGCTCCAACCTGGGAGCCATCTAGCCATGGTGGGTCCTGCTTGGGAGCCATCCAGCCATGGTGGGTCCTACCTAGGAGTCATCCAGTCATGGTGGGTCCTAACTAAGAGACATCCAGTCATGGTGGCTCCAACCTGGGAGCCATCCCGCCATGGTGGGTCCTGCCTGGGAGCCATCCAGCCACGGTGGCTCCTGTCTGGGAGTCATCCAGTCATGGTGGCTCCTGCTTGGGAACCATCCAGTCATGGTGGCTCCTGCCTGGGCGCCATCCAGTCATGGTGGGTCATGCCTGGGAGCCATCCAGTCATGGTGGCTCCTGTCTGGGAGTCATCCAGTCATGGTGGGTCATGCTTGGGAGCCATCCAGTCATGGTGGGTCATGCCTGGGAGCCATCCAGTCATGGTGGCTCCTGCCTGGGAGCCATCCAGTCATGGTGGCTCCTGCCTAAAGAGCCATCCAGTCATGGTGGCTCCTACCTGGGAGCCATCCAGCCATGGTGGGTCCTGCCTGGGAGCTATCCAGTCATGGTGGCTCTTGCCTGGGAGCCATCCACTCATGGTGGCTCCTGCCTGGGAGCCATCAAGTCATGGTGGCTCCTGCCTAGGAGCCATCTAGTCATAGTGGGTCCTGCCTGGGAGCCATCCAGTCATAGTGGCTCTTGCCTGGGAGCCATCCAGTCATGGTGGGTCCTGCCTGGGAGCCATCCAGCCATGATGGCTCCTGCCTGGGAGCCACACAACCATATTAGGAGGGGTTGGGAGGGGAAGATGGGAGTTGGTTATGGTGAAGGGGAGGATCGTTGCATGATGGGAATGGGAGATATACCCATCTTGTCTCCCCCGTATGAAGGGGGGGAGGGAGAGGGTAGGAAGGGGTAGGAGGAGAGGGGAGGGAGAGTGTATTGTGGGGGGATATATATATATATATATATATATATATATATATATATATATATATATATATATATATATATATATATATATATATATATATATAGAGAGAGAGAGAGAGAGAGAGAGAGAGAGAGAGAGAGAGAGAGAGAGAGAGACGTGTGGGGGTTGGTGGCGGGGTTGGGGCAGCAGGAGGGGGAGGCGGGGCGCCCCGCACCATTAAGTTCAATACTGCTGATCTAATGCGGTGGTCGCAGTGCGGGGGGACCTTCTACATGTACCTTGAACGCGTCGTGTTCTCTACGCCTTCCGGATAAATGATCACTCTGTTTATATACGGAGATCAACCCCCTACCCCCCCCCCCCCCGCCGTTGTAGCCGACCTGGCCTGTTCGCTGGGTTCGCCCTGTGGCGCGCTGTACTCTCCCTGAACACGGCGTGTCACTTGCTCCTTCTCCCTGAACACCGCGTGTCACTTCGTTCACTTACTGAACACCCTGTGTCATTTCGTCTTCTTCCTGAACACGCCGTGTCTCTTTGTTCTCTCCCTGAACACTCTATACCACTTTGTGCTCTCCCTGAACACACTCTGTCAGTTTGTTTTCTCCCTGAACACATTAAATCACTTCATCCTCTCCCTGAACACTCTCTGCCACTTTGTTCTCTCCCTGAACACTCTCTGCCACTTTGTTCTCTCCCTGAACACTCTCTGCCACTTTGTTCTCTCCCTGAACACTCTCTGCCACTTTGTTCTCTCCCTGAACACTCTGTCTCCCTTTATCATTTTCCTTGACACCCTGTAACGTTTTTCTTGAACAGCCTGAATGATATTTTCTCCCTGAACTCCCTTGGTCATACTCTCCACCACTTGAACACCCTTTGTCACGCTGTGTTCTCTCTGAACACCCTGTCTCATTTATCTCCTTTTTTGAACACTCACTATTCCTCCTCATTGAACACCATGTATTATCATGTACTCTCCCTAATCACCCTGTATAGCTTGATCACCTCCCTGAACACCTGTGTCACTTTGTCCTCTCCCTGAACATCTGTGTCACTTTGTCCTCTCCCTGAACACCTGTGTCACATTGTCCTCTCCCTGAACACCTGTGTCACATTGTCCTCTCCCTGAACACCTGTGTCACATTGTCCTCTCCCTGAACACCTGTGTCACATTGTCCTCTCCCTGAACACCCTGTGTCACATTGTCCTCTCCCTGAACACCTGTGTCACATTGTCCTCTCCCTGAACACCCTGTGTCACTTTGCCCTCTCCCTGAACACCTGTGTCACTTTTCTCCTCTCCCTGAACACCTGTGTCACTTTGTCCTCTCCCTGAACACCTGTGTCACTTTGTCCTCTCCCTGAACACCCGTTATCACTTTGTCCTCTCCCTGAACATCCTGTAACATATTGTTCTCTCAACATTTTTTGTTACTTGGTCCTCTCCCTGAACACGCTGTGTCATATGAACACCGTGTCATATTAGCCCCTCCGTGAACACCCTGCGTCATATCGTCCACTTCCTAAACACCTTGTATCACATTGTTCTCTCCCTGAACACCTTGTTTCATATCATTTTCTCCCTGAACATCTTGTATCACATTGTTCTCTCCCTGAACATCTTGTGTCACATTGTTCTCTCCCTGAACACCTTGTATCACATTGTTCTCTCCCTAAACACCTTGCATCACATTGTTCTCAGCCTGAACCCCTTGTATCACATTGTTCTCTCCCTGAACACCTTGTATCACATTGTTCTCTCCCTGAACACCTTGCATCACATTGTTCTCCCCCTGAACACCTTGTATCACATTGTTCTCTCCCTGAACACCTTGTATCACATTGTTCTCTCCCTGAACACCTTGTTTCACATCATTCTCTCCCTGAACACCTTGTATCACATTGTTCTCTCCCTGAACACCTTGTATCACATTGTTCTCTCCCTGAACACCTTGCATCACGTTGTTCTCCCCCTGAACACCTTGTATCACATTGTTCTCTCCCTGAATATCTTGTATTGCATTGTTCTCTTCCTGAACACCTTGCATACATTGTTCTCTCCATAAACAATTTGTATCGTATTGTTCTCTCCCTAAACACCTTAATCACGGTGTTCTTTCCCTGAACCTCTTGTCACACTGTTCTCTCCCTGAACGCCTTGTATCACATTGTTCTCTCCCTGAATACCTTGTATCACATTGTTTTTTCCCTGAATACTTGTATCACATTGTTCTCTCCCTGAATACCTTGTATCACATTTCTCACCCTGAACACTTTGAGCAACATTATTCACTCCCTGAACACCTTGTGTGACATTGTTCTCTCCCTGAACACCTTGTGTCACATTATTCTCTCCCTGAACACCTTGCATCATATTGTTCTCTCCCTGAACATCTTGTATCACACTGTTCTCTCCCTGAACACCTTGTATGACATTGTTCACTCCCTGCACACCTTATATCACATTATTCTCTCCCTGAACATCTTGTATCACATTGTTCTCACCCTGAACACCTTGTATCACATTGTTCTCTCCCTGCCCACCTTGTACGACATTGTTCTCTCCCTGCACACCTTGTGTCACATTGTTCTCTCCCTGCCCACCTTGCATGACATTGTTCTCTCCCTGCACACCTTGTATCACACTGATCTTTCCCTGCACACCTTGCATCACATTGTTCTCTCCCTGAACACTTATTATTACATTGTTCTCTCCCTGAACACCTTGTATCACATTGTCTCCCTGAACACATTGTATCATATTGTTTTCTCCCTGAACACCTTATATCACATTGTTCTCTCCCTGAACACCTTGCATCACATTGTTCTCTCCCTGAACACCTTGTATCTCATTGTTCTCTCCCTGAACACCTTGTGTCACATTGTTTTCTATCTGAACACCTTGCATCACATTGTTCTCTCCCTGAACACCTTGTATCACATTGTTCTCTCCCTGAACACTTTCTATCACATTGTTCTCTTCCTGAACACTTTGTATCACATTGTTCTCTCCCTGAACACTTTGTGTTACATTGTTCTCTCCCTGAACACCTTGTATCACATTGTTCTCTCCCTAACACCTTGTAAAACATTGTTCTCTCTCTGAACACCTTGTGTTACATTGTTCTCTCCCTGAACACCTTGTATCACATTGTTCTCTCCCTGAACACCTTGTGTCACATTGTTCTCTCCCTGAACACTTTGTATCACATTGTTCTCTCCCTGAACACCTTGCGTTACATTGTTCTCTCCCTGAACACCTTGTATCACATTGTTCTCTCTGAACACCTTGTATCACATTGTTCTCTCCCTGAACACCTTGTGTCACATTGTTCTCTCCCTGAACACTTTGTATCACATTGTTCTCTCCCTGAACATCTTGTATCACATTGTTCTCTCCCTGAACACCTTGTATCACATTGTTCTCTCCCTGAACACACTTTGTATCACATTGTTCTCTCCCTGAACACCCTGAGTAAGGGCCGGACCCTTGCAGTACTCTCCCTGTTACTAGCATGACCTTGTCATATTAATCTTACAATAAGTATATATATATATATATATATATATATATATATATATATATATATATATATATATATATATATATATATATATATATATATGAGAAGTAGTATGGTGGATCGTTGTTTGTTTATATGGGGAAAATAACAACAAGGAAACATCATTGTTACAGCCACAATGATGACGTGTGGCTCGGCCAGCATCTTGCTCCAGACGTGACCAGTGAGGGGTCAACTGGGGATGGGGTCAGTGAGGTCCCCAGCAGTGCTTGTGACACACACACACACACACATACACACACATACACACACACACACACATACACACATACACACACACACACACACACATACACACACACACACATACACACATACACACACACACACACACACAAGGAGTAGGGCCCCCACCAGTGTACAACTCCCTCCCTGTACAGTTCAAGAGATGGGGCCTCACCAGTGTACAAATCCCTCCCCGTACAGTACAAGAGATGGGGTCCCCACCAGTGTTCTACCCCCTCCCCGTACAGTACAAGAGATGGGGTCCCCACCTGTGTACAACTCCCTCCCCGTACAGTACAAGAGATGGGGCCCCCACCAGTGTACAACTCCCTCCCGGTACAGTACAAGAGATGGGGCCCCACCATTGTACAACTCCCTCCCCGTACAGTACAAGAGATGGGGCCCCCATCAGTGTACAACTCCCTCCCCGTACAGTACAAGAGATGGGTCCCCACCAGTGTACAACTTCCTCCCCGTACAGTGCAAGAGATAGGGGTCCCACCAGTGTACAACTCCCTGCCCGTACAGTATAAGAGATGGGGGCCCCACCAATGTACAACTCCCTCCCCGTACAGTACAAGAGATGGGGCCCCACCATTGTACAACTCCCTTCCCGTACAGTATAAGAGATGGGGCCCCCACCAGTGTACAACTCCCTCCCCGTACAGTACAAGAGATGGGGGCCCCACCAGTGTACAACTCCCTCCCCGTAGTACAAGAGATGGGGCCCCCACCAGTGTATAACTTCCTCCCCGTATAGTACAAGAGATGGAGTCCCCCACCAATATACAACTCCCTCCCCGTACAGTACAAGAGATGGGGCCCCCCCACCAGTGTACAACCCCCTCCCCGTACAGTACAAGAGATGGGGCCCCACCAGTGTACAGCTCCCTCCCCGTACAGTACAAGAGATGGGGCCCCACCAGTGCACAACGCCCTCCCCGTACAGTACAAGAGATGGGGGCCCCACCAGTGTACAACTCCCTCTCCGTACAGTACAAGAGATGGGGCCCCATCAGTGTACAACTCCCTCCCCGTACAGTATAAGAGATGGGGCCCCCACCAGTGTACAACTCCCTCCCCGTACAGTACAAGAGATGGGGCCCCCACCAGTGTACAACTTCCTCCCCGTATAGTACAAGAGATGGGGCCCCCACCAATGTACAACTCTCTCCCCTTACAGTACAAGAGATGGGGCCCCCATCAGTGTACAACTCCCTCCCCGTACAGTACAAGAGATGGGGGTCCCACCAGTGTACATCTCCCTCCCCGTACAGTACAAGAGATGAGGGCCTCTACCAGTGTACAACTCCCTCCCCGTACAGTGCAAGAGATGGGGCCCCACCAGTGTACAACTCCCTCCCTGTACAGTACAAGAGATGGGGCCCCCACCAGTGTACAACTCCCTCCCCGTACAGTATAAGAGATGGGGCCCCACCAGTGTGCAACTCCCTCCCCGTACAGTAGAAGAGATGGGGCCCCCACCAGTGTACAACTCCCTCCCAGTACAGTACAAGAGATGGGGTGCCCCCACCAGTGTACAACTCCCTCCCCGTACAGTACAAGAGATGGGGGTCCCACCAGTGTACAATTCCCTCCCCGTACAGTATAAGAGATGGGGCCCCTACCAGTGTACATCTCCCTCCCCGTACAGTACAAGAGATGGGGTCCCCACCAGTGTACAAGTCCCTCCTCGTACAGTACAAGAGATGGGGCCCCCACCAGTGTACAACTCCCTCCCCGTACAGTATAAGAGATGTGGCCCCAACAGTGTACAACTCCCTCCCCGTACAGTACAAGAGGTGGGGGCCCCACCAGTGTACAACTCCCTCCCCGTAGTACAAGAGATAGGGCCCCACCAATGTACAACTCCCTCCCCGTACAGTACAAGAGATGGGGGCCCCTACCAGTGTACAACTCCCTCCCCGTACAGTACAAGAGATGGGGTCCCTCACCAATATACAACTCCCTCCCCGTACAGTACAAGAGATGGGGCCCCCCACCAGTGTACAACTCCCTCCCCGTACAGTACAAGAGATGGGGCCACCACCAGTGTACAACTCCCTCCCCGTACAGTACAAGAGATGGGGGCCCCACCAGTGTACAGCTCCCTCCCCGTACAGTACAAGAGATGAGGGCCCCACCAGGGTACAACTCCCTCCCCGTACAGTACAAGAGATGGTGCCCCCACCAGTGTACAACTCCCTCCCCGTACAGTACAAGAGATGGGGTCCCACCAGTGTACAAATCCCTCCCCGTACAGTATAGGAGATGGGGCCCCCACCAGTGTACAACTCCCTCCCCGTACAGTATAAGAGATGGGGCCCCCACCAGTGTACAACTCCCTTCCGTACAGTACAAGAGATGGGGGCCCCACCAGTGTACAACTCCCTCCCCGTACAGTACAAGAAATGGGGCCCCCACCAGTGTACAACTCCCTCCCCGTACAGTACAAGAGATGGGTCCCCCACCAGTGTAGAACTCCCTCCCCGTACTGTACAAGAGAGGGGGGCTCCCACCAGTGTACAACTCCCTCCTCGTACAGTACAAGAGATGGGGGTCCCACCGGTGTACAACTCCCTCCCCGTACAGTATAAGAGATGGGGCCCCCACCAATGTACAATTCCCTCCCCGTACAGTATAAGAGATGGGGCCCCCACCAGTGTACAACTCCCTCCCCGTACAGTACAAGAGATGGGGGTCCCCACCAGTGTACAACTCCCTCCCCGTACAGTATAAGAGATGGGGCCCCCACCAATGTACAACTCCCTCCCCGTACAGTATAAGAGATGGGGCCCCCACCAATGTACAACTCCCTCCCCGTACAGTACAAGAGATGGGGCCCCCACCAGTGTACAACTCCCTCCCCGTACAGTATAAGAGATGGGGCCCCCACCACTGTACAACTCCCTCCCCGTACAATATA
This sequence comes from Panulirus ornatus, assembly GCF_036320965.1. Taxonomy (NCBI): domain Eukaryota; kingdom Metazoa; phylum Arthropoda; class Malacostraca; order Decapoda; family Palinuridae; genus Panulirus; species Panulirus ornatus. Next base: position 29,343,564 of record NC_092286.1, read on the forward strand.
AGAGTTGGGGCCCCCACCAGTTTACAACTCCCTCCCCGTACAGTACAAGAGATGGGGGTCCCCACCAGTGTACAACTCCCTCCCCGTAGTACAAGAGATAGGGCACCACCAGTGTACAACTCCCTCCCCGTACAGTACAAGAGATGAGGCCCCTACCAGTGTACAACTCCCTCCCCGTACAGTATAAGAGATGGGGTCCCCACCAATGGAAAACTCTCTTCCCGTACAGTACAAGAGATGGGGCCCCCACCAGTGTACAACTCCCTCCCCGTACAGTACAAGAGATGGGGTCCCCCACCAGTGTACAACTCCCTCCCCGTACAGTACAAAAGGTGGCGGCCACACCAGTGTACAACTCCCTCCCCGTACAGTACAAGAGGTGGCGGCCACACCAGTGTACAACTCCCTCCCCGTGCAGTACAAGAGATGGGGTCCCCACCAGTGTACAACTCCCTCCCCGTAGTACAAGAGATAGGGCACCACCAGTGTACAACTCCCTCCCCGTACAGTACAAGAGATGAGGCCCCTACCAGTGTACAACTCCCTCCCCGTACAGTATAAGAGATGGGGTCCCCACCAATGGAAAACTCTCTTCCCGTACAGTACAAGAGATGGGGCCCCCACCAGTGTACAACTCCCTCCCCGTACAGTACAAGAGATGGGGGTCCCCACCAGTGTACAACTCCCTCCCCGTACAGTACAAGAGGTGGGGGCCACACCAGTGTACAACTCCCTCCCCGTACAGTACAAGAGATGGGGCCCCCACCATTGAACAACCCCCTCCCCGTACAGTGCAAGAGATGGGGCCCCACCAGTGTACAACTCCCTCCCCGCACAGTAGAAGAGATGGGGCCCCACTAGTGTACAACTCCCTCTCCGTACAGTGGAAGAGATGGGGACCCACCAGTGTACAACTCCCTTCCCGTACAGTACAAGAGATGGGGGTCCCCACCTATGTACAACTCCCTCCCCGTACAGTACAAGAGATGGGGGCCCACTAGTGTACAACTCCCTTCCCGTACAGTACAAGAGATGGGGGCCCCACTAGTGTACAACTCCCTTCCCGTACAGTACAAGAGATGGGCCCCCACCAGTTTACAACCCCCTCCCCGTACAGTACAAGAGATGGGGGCCCCACTAGTGTACAACTCCCTTCCCGTACAGTACAAGAGATGGGGGCCCCACTAGTGTACAACTCCCTTCCCGTACAGTACAAGAGATGGGCCCCCACCAGTGTACAACCCCCTCATATATTTCCTAATAATGTATATACATTTAGCTATAAACATCTCTGGACTAATTTCTATAGAAGAGGTCTTGGTGTCACACTGGAACTCCTTCTTAAGGACCCCCCTGCAGACCATCCAGAATGCGCTACATGCAGCAGCAGGGAAACGTGGAGTCCTTTGGAGTGAGGTGGGCTTTGATGGGACTATACTGTCTATCTCTCTATCTATCTATCTATCTATCTATCTAGTCTCTATGTTCACTCAAGTCATGACTGACTCCCCCAGTCAGTCGTGAGTCATATGACTGTCATGGAGGGGGGGGGGGTGGGGGGAGGGGGGTGGCGGCGGGTGTCGAACCCTGGCGCCACACAGCCACGTCTGCACCACAATGGCTCAGCATACTCACACGTCAGTTGCCTTAGCGTGGGGGGCCCCCAAGCCCCCCCACAGACCGGGCCACTCCCTCACCTGCTGCTGACCCTCCCACACACCCCCACACACCCCCACACACACACCCCCACAGACACACCCCCACAGACGCCGGTCTGTCTCACCTAAGGTGGGGTGGAGGCGGGTCGTCTGCAGGTCGGGTCTGCACCCCACCTCCTCCTCCTCCTCCTCCTCCTCCTCCTCCTCCTCCTCCTCCTCCTCCACCTCCTCCTCCTCCTCCTCCTCTTCCTCCTCCTCCTCCTCCGTTTCTCAGGCAGTGGAGCGATCTGTCCAAAGGAAAGGGGCAAACGGGATTACAGGAAAGGAGAGAGAGAGAGAGAGAGAGAGAGAGAGAGAGAGAGACGGGAGGTCTAAAAGGAAGGGGAAGGGACGTTTAATGTGAGGAAGGGACGTTTAATGTGAGGAAGGGACGTTTTATGTGAAGAGGGGATGTTTAATGTGAGGAGGGGACTGTTGAATGAGTGGGGAAGTGTCGTTTAATGGGAGGAAGGGACGTTTAATGTGAGGAAGGGACGTTTAATGTGAGGAAGGGACGTTTAATGTGAGGAAGGGACGTTTAATGTGAGAGGGGACGTTTAATGTGAGGAACGGACGTTTAATGTGAGGAAGGGACGTTTAATGTGAGGAAGGGACGTTTAATGTGAGGATGGGACGTTTAATGTGAGGAAGGGACGTTTAATGTGAGGAGGGACTCTTTAATGTGAGGAAGGGACGTTTAATGTGAGGAGGGACTCTTTAATGTGAGGAAGGGACGTTTAATGTGAGGAGGGGACGTTTAATGTGAGGAAGGGACGTTTAATGTGAGGAAGGGACGTTTAATGTGAGGAAGGGACGTTTAATGTGAGGAAGGGACGTTTAATGTGAGGAAGGGACGTTTAATGTGAGGAAGGGACGTTTAATGTGAGGAAGGGACGTTTAATGTGAGGAGGGACTCTTTAATGTGAGGAAGGGACGTTTAATGTGAGAAAGGGACGTTTAATGTGAGGAGGGGACGTTTAATGTGAGGAAGGGACGTTTAATGTGAGGAAGGGACGTTTAATGTGAGGAAGGGACGTTTAATGTGAGGAGGGACTCTTTAATGTGAGGAAGGGACGTTTAATGTGAGGAGGGGACGTTTAATGTGAGGAAGGGACGTTTAATGTGAAGAGGGGATGTTTAATGTGAGGAGGGGACGTTTAATGTGAGGAAGGAACGTTTAATGTGAGGAAGGGACGTTTGATGTGAAGAGGGGATGTTTAATGTGAGGAGGGGACGTTTAATGTGAGGAAGGAACGTTTAATGTGAGGAGGGGACGTTTAATGGGAGGAAGGGACGTTTAATGTGAGGAAGGGACGTTTAATGTGAGGAGGGGACGTTTAATGTGAGGAGGGGACTGTTGAATGAGTGGGGAAGTGTCGTTTAATGGGAGGAAGGGACGTTTAATGTGAGGAGGGACTTTATAATGTGAGGAAGGGACGATTGAAGGAGTGGGGAAGGGTCGTTTAATGTGAGGAGGGGACGTTTAATGGGAGGAAGGGACGTTTAATGTGAAGAGGGGATGTTTATTGTGAGGAGGGGACGTTTAATGTGAGGAAGGGACGTTTAATGTGAGGAAGGGACGTTTTAATGTGGGGAAGGGACGTTTAATGTGAGGAAGGGACGTTTAAATGAGGGGAAGAAATGTTTAATATGAGGAAGGGACGTTTAATGTGAGGAAGGGACGTTTGAATGAGGGGGAAGGGACGTTTAATGTGAGGAAGGGACATTTAATGTGAGGAGGGGACGTTTAATGTGAGGAAGGGATGGTTAAATGAGTGGGGAAGGGTCGTTTAATGGGAGGACGGGACGTTGAATGTGAGGAAGAGACGTTTAAATCAGGGGGAAGAGATGTTAAATGTGAGGAAGGGACGTTTAATGGGAGGAAGGAACATTTAAATGAGGGGAAGGGACGTTTAATGGAAGGAAGGGACATCTAAATGAGGGGAAGAGATGTTTAATGTGAGGAAGGGACGTTTAATGGGAGGAAGGGACATTCAAATGAGGGAGAAGGGTCGTTTAATGTGAGGAAGAGACGTTTAATGGGAGGAAGGGACATTCAGGTGAGGGGGAAGTGTCGTTTAACGGGAGGAAGGGACGTTTGATGGGAGGAAGGGACATTTAAATGAGGGGGAAGGGTTGTTTAATGGGAGGAAGGGACTTTTAAAGGAGGGGGACGGGACGTTTAATGTGAGGAAGGGAGAAAGGGACATTCAGATGAGGGGGAAGGGTCGTTTAATGGGAGGAAGGGACGTTTAAAGGAGGGGGACGGGACGTTTAAAGGAGGGGGAAGGGACGATTAATTTGAGGAAGGGACGTTTAAATGAGGGGAAGGGACGTTTCATGGGGGGGAGGGGGTTACGGGACGTTTAAATGGGTTCGATCAAACTTTACGATCCTTCAACCATGTACAAACATGATGTACCTTGACAGACACACACACACACATACACACACGTGGAATGTTTAATATACATTTTCAAGTTCAATATACATTTTCGTGTTTAATATACATTTCATGTTTAATATACATTTCCATGTAGATATGGTGATCACACTTGTTCATGAGGACAGTATGAAGATGAAATGGTAATTCAGTCAGACGAAAGCATGAAAAATAAAATACATGTTCATGACCCACCCAGCTACCCAGGTCAACCCCACCCCACCCCCCCCTCTCCTTAATCACTCTCTCTAACAAGGCTTAACGACCACAGAGAGCAGACAGTGGTTACTGGCATGTTAAATAGAATTGTGAGGTGCGATTTCACCTTCATACAGTTACATGTATGTTACAGATTCAGGGGTCTGTTGCTGTACTGTCCTGTCTCCATCTATAGTGGTGGGTGGGGGAGGAGCCTTCTGCTGTACTGACCTGTCTCCATCTATAGTGGTGGGTGGGGAGAGGAGCCTTCTGTTGTACTGTCCTGTCTCCATCTATAGTGGTGGGTGGGAGAGGAGCCTTCTGCTGTACTATTCTGTCTCCAACTATAGTGATGGGTGAGGGGAGGAGCCTTCTGCTGTACTGTCCTGTCTCCATCTATAGTGGTGGGTGGGGAGGAGCTGCTGTACTATCCTGTCTCCATCTATAGTGGTGGGTGGGAGAGGAGCTTTCTGCTTGTACTGTCCTGTCTCCATCTATAGTGGTGGGTGGAGGAGGAGCCTTCTGCTGTACTGTCCTGTCTCCAACTATAGTGTGGGTGAGGGGGAGGAGCCTTCTGCTGTACTGTCCTGTCTCCATCTATAGTGGTGGGTGGGGAGGAGCCTCTGCTGTACTAACCTGTCTCCATCTATAGTGGTGGGTGGGGAGGAGCTTTCTGCTGTACTGTCCTGTCTCCATCTATAGTGGTGGGTGGAGGAGGAGCTTCTGCTGTACTGTCCTGTCTCCATCTATAGTGGTGGGTGGGGGAGGAGCCTTCTGCTGTACTGTCCTGTCTCCATCTATAGTGGTGGGTGGGGAGGAGCCTTCTGCTGTACTGTCCTGTCTCCATCTATAGTGGTGGGTGGGGGAGGAGCCTTTCTGCTGTACTGTCCTGTCTCCATCTATAGTGGTGGGTGGGGAGGAGCTTTCTGCTGTACTGTCCTGTCTCCATCTATAGTGGTGGGTGGGGAGGAGCTTTCTGCTGTACTGTCCTGTCTCCATCTATAGTGGTGGGTGGGGAGGAGCCTTCTGCTGTACTGTCCTGTCTCCATCTATAGTGATGGGTGGGGAGGAGCCTTCTGCTGTACTGTCCTGTCTCCATCTATAGTGGTGGGTGGGGAGGAGCTTTCTGCTGTACTGTCCTGTCTCCATCTATAGTGGTGGGTGGGGAGGAGCCTTCTGCTGTACTGTCCTGTCTCCATCTATAGTGGTGGGTGGGGGAGGAGCCTTCTGCTGTACTGTCCTGTCTCCATCTATAGTGGTGGGTGGGGAGGAGCCTTCTGCTGTACTGACCTGTCTCCATCTATAGTGGTGGGTGGGAGAGGAGCCTTCTGTTGTAATATCCTGTCTCCATCTATAGTGGTGGGTGGGAGAGGAGCCTTCTGCTGTACTATTCTGTCTCCAACTATAGTGATGGGTGAGGGGGAGGAGCCTTCTGCTGTACTGTCCTGTCTCCATCTATAGTGGTGGGTGGGGAGGAGCTTTCTGCTGTACTGTCCTGTCTCCATCTATAGTGGTGGGTGGGGAGGAGCCTTCTGCTGTACTGTCCTGTCTCCATCTATAGTGGTGGGTGGGGGGAGGAGCCTTCTGCTGTACTGTCCTGTCTCCATCTATAGTGGTGGGTGGGGAGGAGCCTTCTGCTGTACTGACCTGTCTCCATCTATAGTGGTGGGTGGGAGAGGAGCCTTCTGTTGTAATATCCTGTCTCCATCTATAGTGGTGGGTGGGAGAGGAGCCTTCTGCTGTACTATTCTGTCTCCAACTATAGTGATGGGTGAGGGGGAGGAGCCTTCTGCTGTACTGTCCTGTCTCCATCTATAGTGGTGGGTGGGGAGGAGCTGCTGTACTATCCTGTCTCCATCTATAGTGGTGGGTGGGGAGGAGCTTTCTGCTGTACTGTCCTGTCTCCATCTATAGTGGTGGGTGGAGGAGGAGCCTTCTGCTGTACTGTCCTGTCTCCATCTATAGTGGTGGGTGGGGGAGGAGCCTTCTGCTGTACTGTCCTGTCTCCATCTATAGTGGTGGGTGGGGGAGGAGCCTTCTGCTGTACTGACCTGTCTCCATCTATAGTGGTGGGTGGGGGAGGAGCTTTCTGCTGTACTGTCCTGTCTCCATCTATAGTGGTGGGTGGGGAGGAGCTTTCTGCTGTACTGTCCTGTCTCCATCTATAGTGGTGGGTGGGGAGGAGCTTTCTGCTGTACTGTCCTGTCTCCATCTATAGTGGTGGGTGGGGAGGAGCCTTCTGCTGTACTGTCCTGTCTCCATCTATAGTGATGGGTGGGGAGGAGCCTTCTGCTGTACTGTCCTGTCTCCATCTATAGTGGTGGGTGGGGAGGAGCTTTCTGCTGTACTGTCCTGTCTCCATCTATAGTGGTGGGTGGGGAGGAGCCTTCTGCTGTACTGTCCTGTCTCCATCTATAGTGGTGGGTGGGGAGGAGCTTCCTGCTGCCCTGTCCTGTCTCCATCTATAGTGGTGGGTGGGGAGGAGCCTTCTGCTGTACTGTCCTGTCTCCATCTATAGTGGTGGGTGGGGAGGAGCCTTCTGCTGTACTGTCCTGTCTCCATCTATAGTGGTGGGTGGGGGAGGAGCCTTCTGCTGTACTGTCCTGTCTCCATCTATAGTGGTGGGTGGGGAGGAGCCTTCTGCTGTACTGTCCTGTCTCCATCTATAGTGGTGGGTGGGGGAGGAGCCTTCTGCTGTACTGTCCTGTCTCCATCTATAGTGGTGGGTGTGGGGGAGGAGCTTCTGCTGTACTGTCCTGTCTCCATCTATAGTGGTGGGTGGGGAGGAGCCTTCTGCTGTACTGTCCTGTCTCCATCTATAGTGGTGGGTGGGGAGGAGCCTTCTGCTGTACTGTCCTGTCTCCATCTATAGTGGTGGGTGGGGAGGAGCCTTCTGCTGTACTGTCCTGTCTCCATCTATAGTGGTGGGTGGGGGAGGAGCCTTCTGCTGTACTGTCCTGTCTCCATCTATAGTGGTGGGTGGGGGAGGAGCCTTCTGCTGTACTGTCCTGTCTCCATCTATAGTGGTGGGTGGGGAGGAGCTTTCTGCTGTACTGTCCTGTCTCCATCTATAGTGGTGGGTGGGGAGGAGCCTTCTGCTGTACTGTCCTGTCTCCATCTATAGTGGTGGGTGGGGAGGAGCCTTCTGCTGTACTATCCTGTCTCCATCTATAGTGATGGGTGGGGGAGGAGCCTCCTGCTGTACTGTCCTGTCTCCATCTATAGTGGTGGGTGGGGGAGGAGCCTTCTGCTGTACTGTCCTGTCTCCATCTATAGTGGTGGGTGGGGAGGAGCCTTCTGCTGTACTATCCTGTCTCCATCTATAGTGGTGGGTGGGGAGGAGCCTTCTGCTGTACTGTCCTGTCTCCATCTATAGTGGTGGGTGGGGAGGAGCCTACTGCTGTACTGTCCTGTCTCCATCTATAGTGGTGGGTGGGGAGGAGCCTTTGCTGTACTGTCCTCTCTCCATCTATAGTGGTGGGTGGGGGAGGAGCCTTCTGCTGTACTGTCTGTCTCCATCTATAGTGGTGGGTGGGGAGGAGCCTTCTGCTGTACTGTCCTGTCTCCATCTATAGTGGTGGGTGGGGAGGAGCCTTCTGCTGTACTGTCCTGTCTCCATCTATAGTGGTGGGTGGGGAGGAGCCTTCTGCTGTACTATCCTGTCTCCATCTATAGTGGTGGGTGGGGGAGGAGCCTTCTGCTGTACTGTCCTGTCTCCATCTATAGTGGTGGGTGGGGGAGGAGCCTTCTGCTGTACTGTCCTGTCTCCATCTATAGTGGTGGGTGGGGAGGAGCCTTCTGCTGTACTGTCCTGTCTCCATCTATAGTGGTGGGTGGGGAGGAGCCTTCTGCTGTACTGTCCTGTCTCCATCTATAGTGGTGGGTGGGGAGGAGCCTTCTGCTGTACTGTCCTGTCTCCATCTATAGTGATGGGTGGGGAGGAGCCTTCTGCTGTACTGTCCTGTCTCCATCTATAGTGGTGGGTGGGGAGGAGCTTTCTGCTGTACTGTCCTGTCTCCATCTATAGTGGTGGGTGGGGAGGAGCCTTCTGCTGTACTGTCCTGTCTCCATCTATAGTGGTGGGTGGGGAGGAGCTTTCTGCTGTACTGTCCTGTCTCCATCTATAGTGGTGGGTGGGAGAGGAGCCTTCTGCTGTACTGTCCTTCTCCATCTATAGTGGTGGGTGGGGAGGAGCTTTCTGCTGTACTGTCCTGTCTCCATCTATAGTGATGGGTGAGGGGGAGGAGCCTTCTGCTGTACTGTCCTGTCTCCATCTATAGTGATGGGTGAGGGGGAGGAGCCTTCTGCTGTACTGTCCTGTCTCCATCTATAGTGGTGGGTGGAGGAGGAGCCTTTCTGCTGTACTGTCCTGTCTCCATCTATAGTGGTGGGTGGGGAGGAGCTTTCTGCTGTACTGTCCTGTCTCCATCTATAGTGGTGGGTGGGGAGGAGCCTTCTGCTGTACTGTCCTGTCTCCATCTATAGTGGTGGGTGGGGAGGAGCCTTCTGCTGTACTGTCCTGTCTCCATCTATAGTGGTGGGTGGGGAGGAGCCTTCTGCTGTACTGTCCTGTCTCCATCTATAGTGGTGGGTGGGGAGGAGCCTTCTGCTGTACTGTCCTGACTCCATCTATAGTGGTGGGTGGGGAGGAGCCTTCTGCTGTACTGTCCTGTCTCCATCTATAGTCGTGAGTGGGGAGTAACCTTCTGCTGTACTGTCCTGTCTTCTTGGGGGTGGGGAGAGCCCTTCTGCTGTACTGTCTGTATATCGATAGTGGTGGGGAGGAGGAGCCTTCTGCTGGACTGTCCTGTTCCATCTATAGTGGTGGGGGGGGGGGTGGGGGAGGAGCCGTCGGCTGTACTGATCCTGTTCTCCATCTATAGTGGTGGGTGGGGAGGAGCCTTCCTGCTGCACTGTCCTGTCTCCATCTATAGTGGTGGGTGGGGAGGAGCCTACTCGCTGTACTGTCCTGTTTCCATCTATAGTGTGGGGTGGGGGGAGAGCCTTCTGCTGTACTATCCTGTCCTCCATCTATAGTGATGGGTGGGGAGGAGCCTCCTGCTGTACTGTCCTGTCTCCATCTATAGTGGTGGGTGGGGGAGGAGCCTACTGCTGTACTGTCCTGTCTCCAGCTATAGTGGTGGGTGGGGGAGGAGCCCTTCTGCTGTACTTCCTGTCTCCATCTATAGTGGTGGGTGGGGGAGGAGCCTCCTGCTGTACTGTCCTGTCTCCATCTATAGTGGTGGGTGGGGGAGGAGCCTACTGCTGTACTGTCCTGTCTCCATCTATAGTGGTGGGTGGGGGAGGAGCCTCCTGCTGTACTGTCCTGTCTCCATCTATAGTGGTGGGTGGGGGAAGAGCCTTCTGCTGTACTGTTCTGTCTCCATCTATAGCAGTGGGTGGGGGAGGAGCCTCCTGCTGTACTGTCCTGTCTCCATCTATAGTGTTGGGTGGGGGAGGAGCCTTCTGCTGTACTATCCTGTCTCCATCTATAGTGATGGGTGGGGGAGGAGCCTTCTGCTGTACTATCCTGTCTCCATCTATAGTGGTGGGTGGGGGAGGAGCCTTCTGTTGTACTGTCCTGTCTCCATCTATAGTGGTGGGTGGGGGAGGAGCCTTCTGCTGCACTGTCCTGTCTCCATCTATAGTGGTGGGTGGGGAGGAGCCTTCTGTTGTACTGTCCTGTCTCCATCTATAGTGGTGGGTGGGGGAGGAGCCTTCTGCTGTACTGTCCTGTCTCCATCTATAGTGGTGGGTGGGGGAGGAGCCTTCTGTTGTACTGTCCTGTCTCCATCTATAGTGATGGGTGGGGAAGGAGCCTTCTGTTGTACTGTCCTGTCTCCATCTATAGTGGTGGGTGGGGAGGAGCCTTCTGCTGTACTGTCCTGTCTCCATCTATAGTGGTGGGTGGGGAGGAGCCTTCTGTTGTACTGTCCTGTCTCCATCTATAGTGGTGGGTGGGGAGGAGCCTTCTGCTGTACTGTTCTGTCTCCATCTATATAGATATGGGACGTAGAACACTAGAGCTGTTCTCCAGTAGGTAGACCCATCATAGAACACCAGTTCCCCTTGTTCAGTAAGCTGACATCTTTGTGGTCGGGTTGGGAGTGTGTGGGTGTGGGTGGGGGTGTGGCGTGTGGGGTGGTGTACGGTGTGGGGGTGATTGAAGGGGGGGGGGAGACAGAGAGAAGGGGGGGGTTGTGTCTGGTCGCACTCCCTCCCCAGACATGAGAATGTTCGCTTACTTGGTATGTTGATTGACCAGGGGGGAAGGGGGTTGTGGGGGGGTCGTCTGGGTGTCTGTCTGTCTGTCTGAAATGGATTGGTTGGGACTGGGGGGGGGGTGACGACCCTGTGAGAGGAGGTATGACGACCCTGTGAGGGGGGGGTGACGACCCTGTGAGGGGGTGGTGGCGACCCTGTGAGAGGAGGTATGACGACCCTGTGAGGGGGGGGGTAACGACCCTGTGGGGGGTGACGACCCTCTGAGGGTGGGTGACGACCCTGTGAGAGGAGGTATGACGACCCTGTGAGGGGGGTTACGACCCTGTGAAGTGGGGGTGACGACTCTGTGAGGGGGGTGACGACCCTGTGAGGGGGAGACGACCCTGTGAAGGGGGATGACGACCCTGTGAGGGGGGTGACGACCCTGTGAGGGGGTGGTGACGACCCTCTGAGGGTGGGTGACGACCCTGTGAAGGGGGATGACGACCATGTGAGGGGGTGACGACCCTGTGAAGGGGGGGTGACGACCCTGTGAGGGGGTGACAACCCTGTGAGGGGGTGACGACCCTGTGAGGGGGTGGATGACGACCCTGTGAGGGGGTGACGACCCTGTGAGGGGGGTGACAACCCTGTGAGGGGATGGTGACGACCCTGTGAGGGGGGGTGATGACGACCCTGTGAGGGGGGTGACGACCCTGTGAGGGGGGGTGACAACCCTGTGAGGGGATGGTGACGACCCTGTGAGGGTGGCTGACGACCATGTGAGGGGGTGGATGACGACCCTGTGAGGGAGGATGACGACCCTGTGAGGGGGTGGTGACGACCCTGTGAGGGGGTGGTGATGACCCTGTGAAGGGGGATGACGACCTTGTGAGGGGGTGGTGACGACCCTGTGAGAAGGGTGTGTGACGACCCTGTGAGGGTGAGGTGACGACCCTGTGAGGGTGAATGAAGACCCTGTGAGGGGGTGACGACCCTGTGAGGGGGGGTGATGACGACCCTGTGAGGGGGGGTGATGACGACCCTGTGAGGGGGTGGTGACGACCCTGTGAGGGTGAGGTGACGACCCTGTGAGGGTGAATGAAGACCCTGTGAGGGGGTGACGACCCTGTAAGGGGGTGATGACGACCCTGTGAGGGGGTGGTGACGACCCTGTGAGGGGGTGGTGACGACCCTGTGAGAGGGTGGTGATGACCCTGTGAGGGGGTGATGACGACCCTGTGAGGAGGGGGGTGACGACCCTGTGAGGAGGGTGTGTACGACCCTGTGAGGGTGGGTGACGACCCTGTGAGGGTGAATGAAGACCCTGTGAGGGGGTGACGACCCTGTGAGGGTGGGTGACGACCCTGTGAGGGTGAATGAAGACCCTGTGAGGGGGTGTCGACCCTGTGAGGGGGTGATGACGACCCTGTGAGGAGGGGGTGACGACCCTGTGAAGGTGGGTGACGACCCTGTGAGGGTGGATGACGACCCTGTGAGGGTGGATGACGACCCCGTGAAGGTAGGTGACGACCCTGTGAGGGTGGGTGACGACCCTGTGAGGGGGTGGTGACGACCCTGTGAGGGGGAGGTGACGACCCTGTGAGGGTGGCTGACGACCCTGTGAGGAAGGTGACGACCCTTTGAGGGGGTGGTGACGACCCTGTGAGGGGGTGGTGACGACCCTGTGAGGGGGGTGACGACCCTGTGAGGGGGTGACGACCCTGTGAGGGTGGGTGACGACCCTGTGAGGGGGTGACGACCCTGTGACTAGGGGGTGACGACCCTGTGAGGGGGGTGTGACGACCCTGTGAGAGGGGTGACGACCCTGTGAGGCGGGTGACGACCCTGTGAGGGGGGTGACGACCCTGTGAGGGGGTGACGACCCTGTGACTAGGGCGTGACGACCCTGTGAGGGGGTGTGACGAGCCTGTGAGAGGGGTGACGACCCTGTGAGGGGGGTGTGACGACCCTGTGAGAGGGGTGACGACCCTGTGAGGAGAGGGGTGACGACCCTGTGAGGAGGGTGTGTGACGACCCTGTGAGGGTGGGTGACGACCCTGTGAGGGTGAATGAAGACCCTCTGAGGGGGTGTCGACCCTGTGAGGGGTGATGACGACCCTGTGAAGGTGGGTGACGACCCTGTGAAGGTGGGTGACGACCCTGTGAGGGTGGATGACGACCCTGTGAGGGTGGATGACGACCCCGTGAAGGTAGGTGACGACCCTGTGAGGGTGGGTGACGACCCTGTGAGGAAGGTGACGACCCTTTGAGGGGGTGGTGACTACCCTGTGAGGGGGTGGTGACGACCCTGTAAGGGGGTGTGACGACCCTGTGAGAGGGGTGACGACCCTGTGAGGAGGGTGACGACCCTGTGAGGGGGTGACGACCCTGTGAGGGTGGGTGACGACCCTGTGAGGGGGTGACGACCCTGTGACTAGGGGGGTGACGACCCTGTGAGGGTGTGTGACGACCCTGTGAGAGGGGTGACGACCCTGTGAGGGGGTGACGATCCTGTGAGGGTGGTTGACGACCCTGTGAGGGGGTGACGACCCTGTGACTAGGGGGGTGACGACCCTGTGAGGGGGTGTGACGACCCTGTGAGAGGGGTGACGACCCTGTGAGGCGGGTGACGACCCTGTGAGGGGGGTGACGACCCTGTGAGGGGGTGACGACCCTGTGACTAGGGCGTGACGACCCTGTGAGGGGGGTGTGACGACCCTGTGAGAGGGGTGACGACCCTGTGAGGGGGGTGTGACGACCCTGTGAGAGGGGTGACGACCCTGTGAGAGGGGTGACGACCCTGTGAAGGTGGGTGACGACCCTGCGAGGGTGGATGACGACCCTGTGAGGGTGGATGACGACCCCGTGAAGGTAGGTGACGACCCTGTGAGGGTGGGTGACGACCCTGTGAGAGGGTGGTGACGACTCTGTGAGGGGGAGGTGACGACCCTGTTAGGGTGGGTGACGACCCTGTGAGGGGGTGGTGACGACCCTGTGAGGGGGTGGTGACGACCCTGTGAGGGGGTGGTGACGACCCTGTGAGGGGGGTGTGACGACCCTCTAAGAGGGGTGACGACCCTGTGAGGGGGTACGACCCTGTGAGGGGGTGACGACCCTGTGAGGGTGGGTGACGACCCTGTGAGGGGGTGACGACCCTGTGAGGGGGGTGACGACCCTGTGAGGGGGTGACGACCCTGTGAGGGGGGTGACGACCCTGTGAGGAAATGGAATGGAAGGAATGAGTTATGGAAAGGAAAAGGAATGAGTCACCATCCTGGCATGAGGCTAGATGGGAGGGTCAATGAGGGAAATGAGTGGGAAGGGTGTCCCGAAGCGAGATGGAAGAGGAGGGAGACACCAGGGGATGGAAAGGGTGATGGAATGGTGTTCTGGGAAGGAATGGGGCACAGTATGACACCCGCCACATGAGGATGTGGTATGAGGTGAGTATGAGGTGAGTGTGGCGAACACGTTCCCTCACAATTGTGTACGGTCGGCCAGTGTGTCGCCCTGACGACCGTTGGTCGACCGTGAGCCACCACCATCACCACCGCTGGCCGACCGTGAGCCACCACCATCACCACCGCTGGCCGGCCGTGAACCACCATCATCACCGCTGGCCGACCGTGAGCCACCACCATTACCGCTGGCCGACCGTGAACCACCATCATCACCGCTGGCCGACCGTGAGCCACCACCATTACCGCTAGCCGACCGTGAGCCAACACCATTACCGCTGGCCGACCGTGAGCCACCACCATCACCGCTGGCCGGCCGTGAGCCACCATCATCACCGCTGGCCGACCGTGAGCCACCACCATTACCGCTAGCCGACCGTGAGCCAACACCATTACCGCTGGCCGGCCGTGAGCCACCATCATCACCGCTGGCCGACCGTGAGCCACCACCACCACCGCTGGCCGGCCGTGAGCCACCATCATCACCGCTGGCCGACCGTGAGCCAACACCATCACCGCTGGCCGACCGTGAGCCACCACCATTACCGCTGGCCGACCGTGAGCCACCACCATCACCGCTGGCCGACCGTGAGCCACTACCATCACCGCTGGCCGACCGTGAGCCACCACCATCACCGCCGCTGGCCGGCCATGAGCCACCACCATTACCGCTGGCCGGCCGTGAGCCACCACCACCACCGCTGGCCGACCGTGAGCCACTATCATTACCGCTGGCCGGCCATGAGCCACCACCATTACCGCTGGCCGACCGTGAGCCACCACCATTACCGCTGGCCGACCGTGAGCCACCACCATTACCGCTGGCCGACCGTGAGCCACCACCATTACCGCTGGCCGACCGTGAGCCACCACCATTACCGCTGGCCGACCGTGAGCCACCACCATTACCGCTGGCCGACCGTGAGCCACCACCATTACCGCCGGTCATGGGGAGGATAGAGGATGTCATGGGGGAGAGGAGGCGTCATGGGGAGGATAGGAGGCGTCATGGGGAGGATAGGGTGGACGTGTGTGTGTGCCACAAATTCGATCTCTTTCCCCCATGGTCTTCTGTTCCCCCAGCGGCACAGATAGAAGCAGGGAAGGCCCCTGGGGAAGGCCCCCAGGGAAGGCCCCTGGGGAAGGCCCCCAGGGAAGGCCCCTAGGGAAGGCCACCAGGGAAGGCCACCAAGGAAGGCCCCCAGAGAAGGCCACCAGGGAAGGCCACCAGGGAAGGCCCCCAGGCAAGGCCACCAGGGAAGGCCACCAGGGAAGGCCCCCAGAGAAGGCCCCAAGGAAGACCCCCAGGGAAGGCCACCAGGGAAGGCCACCAGGGAAGGCACCCAGGGAAGGCCACCAGGGAAGGCCACCAGGGAAGGCCCCCAGAGAAGGCCACCAGGGAAGGCCACCAGGGAAGGCCCCCAGGGAAGGCCCCCAGGGAAGGTCCACCAGGGAAGGCCCCCAGGGAAGGCCACCAGGGAAGACAAACAGGGAAGGCCACCAGGGAAGACAACCAGGGAAGGCCACCAGGGAAGGCCCCCAGGGAAGGCCCACCAGGGAAGGCCACCAGGGAAGGCCCCCAGGGAAGACCCCCAGGGAAGGCCCCCAGGGAAGACCCCCAGGGAAGAACCCCAGGGAAGGCCCCCAGGGAAGGCCCCCAGGGAAGGCCCCCAGGGAAGGCCACCAGGGAAGGCCACCAGGGAAGGCCCACCAGGGAAGGCCACCAGGGAAGGCCCACCAGGGAAGGCCCCCAGGGAAGGCTCCCAGGGAAGGCCCACCAGGGAAGGCCCCCAGGGAAGGCCCCCAGGGAAGGCCACCAGGGAAGGCCCCCAGGGAAGGCCACCAGGGAAGGTCCACCAAGGAAGGCCCCCAAGGAAGGCCCCCAGGGAAGGCCACCAGGGAAGGGCCCCAGGGAAGGCCCCCAGGGAAGGCCACCAGGGAAGGGCACCAGGGAAGGCCCCCAGGGAAGGCCACCAGGGAAGGCCACCAGTGAAGGACCCCAGGGAAGGCCACTAGGGAAGGCCACCAGGGAAGGCCCCCAGGGAAGGCCCCCAGGGAAGGCTCCCAGGGAAGGCCCACCAGGGAAGGGCACCAGGGAAGGCCCCCAGGGAAGGCCACCAGGGAAGGCCACCAGTGAAGGACCCCAGGGAAGGCCACTAGGGAAGGCCACCAGGGAAGGCCCCCAGGGAAGGCCACCAGGGAAGGGCCCCAGGGAAGAACCCCAAGGAAGGCCACTAGGGAAGGCCACCAGGGAAGGCCCCCAGGGAAGGCCACCAGGGAAGGGCACCAGGGAAGGCCCCCAGGGAAGGCCCACCAGGGAAGGCCCCCAGGGAAGGCTCCCAGGGAAGGCCACTAGGGAAGGCCACCAGGGAAGGCCCCCAGGGAAGGCCACCAGGGAAGACCCCCAGGGAAGGCCACCAGGGAAGACCCCCAGGGAAGGCCACCAGGGAAGGCCCACCAGGGAAGGCCCCAAGGGAAGGCCACCAGGGAAGGCCCCAGGGAAGGCCCACCAGGGAAGGCCCCCAAGGAAGGCCCACCTGGGAAGGCCCCCAGGGAAGGCCCACCAGGGAAGGCCCCAAGGGAAGGCCACCAGGGAAGGCCCCAGGGAAGGCCCCAGGGAAGACCCACCAGGGAAGGCCCCAAGGGAAGGCCACCAGGGAAGGCCCCAGGGAAGCCCCCAGGGAAGGCCCACCAGGGAAGGCCCCCAGGGAAGGCCCACCAGGGAATGCTACAAGGGAAGGCCAGCAGGGAAGGCCAGCAGGGAAGGCCCCAGGGAAGGCCCACCAGGGAAGGCCCCCAAGGAAGGCCCACCAGGGAAGGCCCCCAGGGAAGGCCACCAGGGAAGGCCCCCAAGGAAGGCCCACCAGGGAAGGCCCCCAGGGAAGGCCCACCAGGGAAGGCCCCCAGGGAAGGCCTCACCTGCCCCTGGGGCTCCTGAAGGCGTCGCTGAAGGCGTCGCTGAAGTTCTTGTGGACACGTTGTGTCTGTGTGACTGCAAGACCTTGGAGAGGGAACCCCCCCCCCCACTATGTCTGAGTTCCCTCATACACCCACACTCTCTTGACCCCCGGGGAGGTACCTCACACCCCCGCTGAGTTCCCTCACACTCTCCTCACCCCCGGGGAGGTACCTCACACCCCCGCTGAGTTCCCTCACACTCTCTTGACCCCCGGGGAGGTACCTCACACCCCCGCTGAGTTCCCTCACACTCTCTTGACCCCCGGGGAGGTACCTCACACCCCCGCTGAGTTCCCTCACACTCTCCTCACGCCCGGGGAGGTACCTCACACCCCCCCTCCTCCCACTGAGTTCCAGAGGACGTCCTTGCTCTGAGGCATTCCAGGTTCCAGCACTCAGGGCCTGGAAGAGGGCCAGGAGGGCCACTGTTCCAGACCCTGATGTCTGTGAGGCAGACTTAGCTGTGTGGAGTGACCGAGAGAGCTGAGCTAAATATGACCTGTGCTGAGCTAAATATGACCTGTACTGAGCAAAATATGACCTGTACTGAGCTAAATATGACCTGTGCTGAGCTAAATATGTGCTGAGCTAAATATGACCTGTGCTGAGCTAAATATGACCTATGCTGAGCTAAATATGTGCTGAGCTAAATATGACCTGTGCTGAGCTAAATATGACCTGTACTGAGCTAAATATGACCTGTGCTGAGCTAAATATGTGCTGAGCTAAATATGACCTGTGCTGAGCTAAATATGACCTGTGCTGAGCTAAATATGACCTGTACTGAGCAAAATATGACCTGTACTGAGCTAAATATGACCTGTGCTGAGCTAAATATGTGCTGAGCTAAATATGACCTGTGCTGAGCTAAATATGACCTATGCTGAGCTAAATATGTGCTGAGCTAAATATGACCTGTGCTGAGCTAAATATGACCTGTACTGAGCTAAATATGACCTGTGCTGAGCTAAATATGTGCTGAGCTAAATATGACCTGTGCTGAGCTAAATATGACCTGTGCTGAGCTAAATATGTGCTGAGCTAAATATGACCTGTACTGAGCTAAATATGACCTGTACTGAGCTAAATATGACCTGTGCTGAGCTAAATATGTGCTGAGCTAAATATGACCTGTGCTGAGCTAAATATGACCTGTGCTGAGCTAAATATGTGCTGAGCTAAATATGACCTGTGCTGAGCTAAATATGTTCTGAGCTAAATATGACCTGTGCTGAGCTAAATATGTGCTGAGCTAAATATGACCTGTGCTGAGCTAAATATGTGCTGAGCTAAATATGACCTGTGCTGAGCTAAATATGACCTGTGCTGAGCTAAATATGACCTGTGCTGAGCTAAATATGTGCTGAGCTAAATATGACCTGTGCTGAGCTAAATATGTTCTGAGCTAAATATGACCTGTGCTGAGCTAAATATGTGCTGAGCTAAATATGACCTGTGCTGAGCTAAATATGTGCTGAGCTAAATATGACCTGTGCTGAGCTAAATATGTGCTGAGCTAAATATGACCTGTGCTGAGCTAAATATGTGCTGAGCTAAATATGACCTGTGCTGAGCTAAATATGTGCTGAGCTAAATATGACCTGTGCTGAGCTAAATATGACCTGTGCTGAGCTAGATATGACCTGTGCTGAGCTAAATATGTGCTGAGCTAAATATGATCTGTGCTGAGCATAATATGACCTGTACTGAGCTGGATATGACCTGTGCTGAGCTAGATATGACCTGTACTGAGCTAAATATGACCTGTGCTGAGCTAGATATGACCTGTGCTGAGCTAAATATGACCTGTACTGAGCTAAATATGACCTGTGCTGAGCTAGATATGACCTGTACTGAGCTAAATATGACCTGTGCTGAGCTAAATATGACCTGTACTGAGCTAAATATGACCTGTACTGAGCATAATATGACCTGTGCTGAGCTAAATATGACCTGTGCTGAGCTAGATATGAACTGTGCTGAGCATAATATGACCTGCACTGAGTATAATATGACCTGTGCTGAGCATAATACAACCAGCACTGAGCAGAAATATAATTTTTTTGAGAATAATAAGAAATAAAAGACGTTACTTCGCAGGCCAAAAAATGTTTTTGTTTGATAATTAGAAAAAAAAAAGAATAAATCTTGACATGTTACTTTACCTTAAATAATAACCTTAGGTATTATATAACCGGGTGGATAAATGAATGATGATAAATAATGAATAATATATACGCTTCATTAAACTTGGTCATTTCAGAGCCTAATTAAGACGACTTAATTATCAGAAAACATCGCCGGGACCTTCTAATTGCACCCAGAATGGAAGATAAACCTTCACTGAATATTTAACATGTAATGTTACTCATGATTGTGGACAAGAACAACAAAATTATGGCAAAGCTTTTGTTTATGAAATGTGACACACACACACACACACACACACACACATATATATATATATATATATATATATATATATATATATATATATATATATATATATATATATATATATGTATATATATATATATATATGTGTGGAAATAAAAAGAGCGTGGTTGAGAGAGCAGAAGAGGGTGTTTTGAAATGGTTTGGTCACATGGAGAGAATGAGTGAGGAAAGATTGACCAAGAGGATATATGTGTCGGAGGTGGAGGGAACGAGAAGTGGGAGACCAAATTGGAGGTGGAAAGATGGAGTGAAAAAGATTTTGTGTGATCGGGGCCTGAACATGCAGGAGGGTGAAAGGAGGGCAAGGAATAGAGTGAATTGGATCGATGTGGTATATCGGGGTTGACGTGCTGTCAGTGGATTGAATCAGGGCATGTGAAGCGTCTGGGGTAAACCATGGAAAGCTGTGTAGGTATGTATATTTGCGTGTGTGGACGTATGTATATACATGTGTATGGGGGTGGGTTGGGCCATTTCTTTCGTCTGTTTCCTTGCGCTACCTCGCAAACGCGGGAGACAGCGACAAAGCAAAATATATATATATATATATATATATATATATATATATATATATATATATATATATATATATATATATATATATATATTATCCCTGGGGATAGGGGAGAAAGAATACTTCCCACGTATTCCCTGCGTGTCGTACAAGGCGACTAAAAGGGGAAGGAGCGGGGGGCTGGAAATCCTCCCCTCTCTGTTTTTTTTTGTTTTTTTCTTAATTTTCCAAAAGAAGGAACAGAGAAGGGGGCCAGGTGAGGATGTTCCCTCAAAGGCCCAGTCCTCTGTTCTTAACGCTACCTCGCTAATGCGGGAAATGGCGAATAGTATAAAAGAAGGAAGGATATATATAGTTTTGGAAAGAGGGGCAAGTATGAAGTCTGTTGGGGATGAGAGAGCTTGGGAAGTGAGTCAGTTGTTGTTCGCTGATGATACAGCGCTGGTGGCTGATTCATGTGAGAAACTGCAGAAGCTGGTGACTGAGTTTGGTAAAGTGTGTGAAAGAAGAAAGTTAAGAGTAAATGTGAATAAGAGCAAGGTTATTAGGTACAGTAGGGTTGAGGGTCAAGTCAATTGGGAGGTGAGTTTGAATGGAGAAAAACTGGAGGAAGTAAAGTGTTTTAGATATCTGGGAGTGGATCTGGCAGCGGATGGAAGCGGAAGTGGATCATAGGGTGGGGGAGGGGGCGAAAATCCTGGGAGCCTTGAAGAATGTGTGGAAGTCGACAACATTATCTCGGAAAGCAAAAATGGGTGTTTGAAGGAATAGTGGTTCCAACAATGTTGTATGGTTGCGAGGCGTGGGCTATGGATAGAGTTGTGCGCAGGAGGGTGGATGTGCTGGAAATGAGATGTTTGAGGACAATGTGTGGTGTGAGGTGGTTTGATCGAGTAAGTAACGTAAGGGTAAGAGAGATGTGTGGAAATAAAAAGAGCGTAGTTGAGAGAGCAGAGAGAAGAGGGTGTTTTGAAATGGTTTGGGCACATAGAATGAGTGAGGAAAGATTGACCAAGAGGATATATGTGTCGGAGGTGGAGGGAACGAGGAGAAGTGGGAGACCAAATTGGAGGTGGAAAGATGGAGTGAAAAAGATTTTGTGTGATCAGGGCCTGAACATGCAGGAGGGTGAAAGGAGGGCAAGGAATAGAGTGAATTGGAGCGATGTGGTATACCGGGGTTGACGTGCTGTCAGTGGATTGAATCAGGGCATGTGAAGCGTCTGGGGTAAACCATGGAAAGCTGTGTAGGTATGTATATTTGCGTGTGTGGACATGTATGTATATATATGTGTATGGGGGTGGGTTGGGCCATTTCCTTCGTCTGTTTCCTTGCGCTACCTCGCAAACGCGGGAGACAGCGACAAAGCAAAAAAAGAAAAAAAAAAAAAAGAAAAATATATATATATATATATATATATATATATATATATATATATATATATATATATATATATATATATATATATATAGATAGATAGATAGATAGATAGATAGATAGATAGATAGATACGAGTTACAAGGGTGCGATAATACGAGTTACAAGGGTGCGATAGTACGAGTTACAAAGGTACGATAATGAGAGTTACAAGGGTACGATAATATGAGTTACAAGGGTACGATAATATGAGTTACAAGGGCACGAGAGAGTTACAAGAGTACGATAATGAGAGTTACAAGAGTACGATAATGAGAGTTACAAGAGTACGATAATGGGAGTTACAAGAGTACGATAATGAGAGTTACAAGGGTACGATAATAAAAGTTATAAGGGTACGATAATGAGAGTTACAAGAGTACGATAATGAGAGTTACAAGAGTACGATAATGAGAGTTACAAGGGTACGATAAGAAGAGTTACAAGGGTACGATAATGAGAGTTACAAGAGTACGATAATGGGAGTTACAAGGGTAAGATAATGAGAGTTACAAGAGTACGATAATGGGAGTTACAAGAGTACGATAATGAGAGTTAGAAGGGTACGATAATAAGAGTTACAAGGGTACGATAATGAGAGTTACAAGAGTACGATAATGAGAGTTACAAGAGTACGATAATGAGAGTTACAAGAGTACGATAATGGGAGTTACAAGAGTACGATAATGGGAGTTACAAGAGTACGATAATGAGAGTTACAAGAGTACGATAATGGGAGTTACAAGAGTACGATAATGAGAGTTACAAGAGTACGATAATGGGAGTTACAAGAGTACGATAATGAGAGTTACAAGAGTACGATAATAAGAGTTACAAGAGTACGATAATGAGAGTTACAAGGGTACGATAATGAGAGTTACAAGAGTACGATAATGAGAGTTACAAGGGTACGATAATGAGAGTTACAAGAGTACGATAATAAGAGTTATAAGGGTACGATAATGAGAGTTACAAGAGTACGATAATGAGAGTTACAAGAGTACGATAATGAGAGTTACAAGAGTATGATAATGAGAGTTACAAGGGTACGATAATAAGAGTTACAAGAGTACGATAATGAGAGTTACAAGAGTACGATAATGAGAGTTACAAGAGTACGATAATGAGAGTTACAAGAGTACGATAATGAGAGTTACAAAAGTACGATAATGAGAGTTACAAGAGTACGATAATGAGACTTACAAGAGTACGATAATGAGAGTTACAAGAGTACGATAATGAGAGTTACAAGAGTACGATAATGAGAGTTACAAGGGTACGATAATGAGAGTTACAAGAGTACGATAATAAGAGTTACAAGAGTACGATAATGAGAGTTACAAAAGTACGATAATGAGAGTTACAAGGGTACGAGGGAATGAAGTTACAAGAAGTACGATAATGAGAGTTACAAGGGTACGATAATAAGTTAACAAGAGTACGAATAATAAGAGTTACAGGTACGATAATGAGATTACAAGAGTACGTACTGAGAGTTACAAGAGTACGAAAATAGAGAGTTACAAGAGTTACGAGAAAGAGAGTTACAAAGTGTACGATAATGGAATTTACAAAGAATACGATAATGAAGTTACAGAGTACGATAATGAGAGTTACAAGAGTACGATAATGAGAGTTACAAAGTACATAATGAGAGTTACAAGGTACGCTTAATAAGAGTTACAAGGGTGCGATAATGAGAGTACAAGAGTACGATAATAGGGAGTTACAAAGAGTACGATAATGAGAGTTACAAGAGTACGATAATGAGAGTTACAAGGGTACGATGATAAGAGGTTACAAGAGTACGATAATGAGAGTTACAAGAGTACGATAATGAGAGGTTACAAGAGTACGGAATAATGAGAGTTACAAGAGTACGATAATGAGGATTACAAGAGTACGATAATGAGAAGTTACAAGAGTACGATAATGAGAGTTACAATGGTACGATAATGAGATTACAAAGGTACGATGATAAGAGTTACAAGAGTACGGATAATGAGGAGTTACAAGAGTACGATATATGAGAGTTACAAGAGGTACCGATAACGGGAGTTACAAGGGTAAGATAATAGAGAGTTACAAGGGGTACGATAATGGGAGTTACAAGAGTACGATAAATGAGAGTTAGAAGGGAACGATAATGAGAGTTACAAGAGTACGATAATGAGAGTTACAAGAGTACGATAATGAGAGTTACAAGAGTACGATAACGGGAGTTACAAGGGTAAGATAATGAGAGTTACAAGGGTACGATAATGGGAGTTACAAGAGTACGATAATGAGAGTTACAAGGGTACGATAATGAGAGTTACAAGAGTACGATAATGAGAGTTACAAGAGTACGATAATGAGAGTTACAAGAGTACGATAATGAGAGTTACAAGAGTACGATAACGGGAGTTACAAGGGTAAGATAATGAGAGTTACAAGGGTACGATAATGGGAGTTACAAGAGTACGATAATGAGAGTTAGAAGGGTACGATAATGAGAGTTACAAGAGTACGATAATGAGAGTTACAAGAGTACGATAATGAGAGTTAGAAGGGTACGATAATGGGAGTTACAAGAGTACGATAATAAGAGTTACAAGAGTACGATAATGGGAGTTACAAGAGTACGATAATGAGAGTTACAAGAGTACGATAATGAGAGTTACAAGAGTACGATAATGAGAGTTACAAGAGTACGATAATGGGAGTTACAAGAGTACGATAATGAGAGTTAGAAGGGTACGATAATAAGAGTTACAAGAGTACGATAATGAGAGTTACAAGAGTACGATAATGAGAGTTACAAGGAGACGATGACACTATGCATCTCTCCTTTGTGTTAAGGGAGACTATGGCACTATGCATGGCTCCCTGGTGTTAAGGGAGACTATGGCACTATGCATGGCTCCCTGGTGTTAAGGGAGACTATGGCACTATGCATCTCTCCCTGGTGCTAAGGGAGACTATGGCACTATGCATGGCTCCCTGGTGTTAAGGGAGACTATGGCACTATGCATGGCTCCCTGGTGTTAAGGGAGACTATGGCACTATGCATCTCTCCCTGGTGCTAAGGGAGACTATGGCACTATGCATGGCTCCCTGGTGTTAAGGAAGACTATGGCACTATCCATGGCTCCCTGGTGTTAAGGGAGACTATGGCACTATGTATCTCTCCCTGGTGTTAGGGAAGACTATGGCACTATGCATCTCTCCCTGGTGTTAGGGGAGACTATGGCACTATGCATCTCTCCCCGGTGTTAAGGGAGACTATGGCACTATGCATGGCTCCCTGGTGTTAAGGGAGACTATGGCACTATGCATGGCTCCCTGGTGCTAAGGGAGACTATGGCACTATCCATGGCTCCCTAGTTTTAAGGGAGACTATGGCACTATGCATCTCTCCCTGGTGTTAGGGGAGACTATGGCACTATGCATCTCTCCCTGGTGTTAGGGGAGACTATGGCACTATGCATCTCTCCTTTGTGTTAAGGGAGACTATGGCACTATGCATGGCTCCCTGGTGTTAAGGGAGACTATGGCACTATGCATGGCTCCCTGGTGTTAAGGGAGACTATGGCACTATCCATGGCTCCTTGGTTTTAAGGGAGACTATGGCACTATCCATGGCTCCCTGGTGTTAAGGGAGACTATGGCACTATGTATATCTCCCTGGTGTTAGGGAAGACTATTGCACTATGCATCTCTCCCTTGTGTTAGGGGAGACTATGGCACTATGCATCTCTCCTCTGTGTTAAGGGAGACTATGGCACTATGCATGGCTCCCTGGTGTTAAGGGAGACTATGGCACTATCCATGGCTCCCTGGTGTTGAGGGAGACTATGGCACTATGCATCTCTCCCCGGTGTTAAGGGAGACTATGGCAATATGCATGGCTCCCTGGTGTTAGGGGAGACTATGACACTATGCATCTCTCCCTTGTGTTAATGGAGACTATGGCAATATGCATGGCTCCCTGGTGTTAAGGGAGACTATGGCACTATGCATCTCTCCCTGGTGTTAATGGAGAATATGGTGCTATGTATGGCTCCCTGGTGTTAAGGGAGGCTATGGCACTATGTATCTCTCCCTTGTGTCAAGGGAGACTATGGCACTATGCATCTCTCCCTTGTGTTAATGGAGACTATGGCAATATGCATGGCTCCCTGGTGTTAAGGGAGACTATGGCACTATGCATGGCTCCCTGGTGTTAATGGAAACTATGGCACTATGCATGGCTCCCTGGTGTTAATGGAGACTATGGCTCTATGCATGGCTTCCTGGTATTAAGGGAGACTATGGCACTGTGCATCTTTCCCATGTGTTAAGGAGACTATGGCACTATGCATCTCTCCCATGTGTTAAGGAGACTATGGCACTATGCATCTCTCCCATGTGTTAAGGAGACTATGGCACTATGCATCTCTCGCTGGTGTTAAGGGAGACTATGGCACTATGCATCTCTCCCTGGTGTTAAGGGACAGTATGGCACTATGCATGGCTCCATGGTGTTAAGGGAGACTATGGCACTATGCATCTCTCTCCGGTGTTAAGGGAGACTATGGCACTATGCGTCTCTCCCTGGTGTTAAGGGAGACTATGGCACTATGCATGGCTCCCATGTGTTACGGGAGACTATGGCACTATGCATCTCTCCCTTGTGTCAAGGGAGACTATGGCACTATGCATCTCTCCTTTGTGTTAAGGGAGACTATGGCACTATGAATCTCTCCCTGGGGTTAAGGGAGTCTATGGCACTATGCATGGCTCCCTAGTGTTAAGGGAGACTATGGCACTATGCAACTCTCCCTGATGTTAAGGGAGACTATGGCACTATGCATCTCTCCTTGGTGTTAAGGGACACTATGGCACTATACATCTCTCCCTGGTGTTAAGGGAGACTATGGCACTATGCATCTTTCCCTGGTGTTAAGGGAGACTATGGCACTGTGCATATCTCCTTGGTGTTAAAGGAGACTATGGCACTATGTATCTCTCCCTGGTGTTAAGGGAGACTATGGAACTATGCATGGCTCCCTGGTGTTAAGGGAGACTATGGCACTATGCATCTCTCCCTGTTGTTAAGGGAGACTATGGCAATATGCATGTCTCCCTGGTGTTAAGGGAGACTATGGCAATATGCATCTCTCCCGGGTGTTAAGGAAGACTATGGCACTATGCATCGCTCCCTGGTGTTAAGGGAGAACATGGCGCTATGCATGGCTCCCTGGTGTTAAAGGAGGCTATGGTACTATGCATGGCTCCCTGGTGTTAAGGGAGACTATGGCACTATGCATCTCTCCCTGGTGTTAAGGGAGACTATGGCACTATGCATGGCTACCTGGTGTTAAGGGAGACTATGGCACTGTGCATCTCTCCCATGTGTTAAGGGAGACTATGGCTCTATGCATGCCTTCCTGGTATTAAGGGAGACTATGGCACTATGCATCTCTCCCTGGTGTTAAGGGAGACTATGGCACTATGCATCTCTCCCTGTTGTTAAGGGAGACTATGGCACTATGCATGGCTCCGTGGTGTTAACGGAGACTATGGCAGTATGCATCCCTCTCTGGTGTTAAGGGAGACTATGGCACTATGCATCTCTCCCCGGTGTTAAGGGAGACTATGGCACCATGCATCTCTCCCTGGTGTTAAGGGAGACTATGGCACTATGCATCTCTCCCTGGTGTTAAGGGAGACTATGACATTATGCATGGCTCCCTGGTGTTAAGGGAGACTATGGCACCATGCATCTCTCCCTGGTGTTAAGGGAGACTATGACACTATGCATCCCTCCTTTGTGTTAAGGGAGACTATGGCACTATGCATCTCTCCCTGGTGTTAAGGGAGACTATGGCACTATCCGTGGCTCCCTGGTGTTAAGGGAGACTATGGCTCTATGCAACTCTCCCCGGTGTTAAGGGAGACTATGGCACTGTGCATCTCTGCCAGGTGTTAAGGGAGACTATGGCTCTATGCATCTCTCCCTGGGGTTAAGGGAGACTTGGCACTATGCATCTCTCCCTTGTGTTAAGGGAGACTATGGCACTATGCATGGCTCCCTGTTGTTAAGGGAGACTATGGCACTATGCATCTCTCCCTTGTGTTAAGGGAGACTATGGTACTAAGCATCTCTCCTTGGTGTTAAGGGAGATTATGGCACTATGCATCTCTCCCTGGTGTTAAGGGAGAGTATGGCACTATGCATGGGCACTTGGTGTTAGGGAACACTTTGCCACTATGCATCTCCCTGGTGTTAAGGGAGACTATGGCACTATGCATCTCTCCCTGGTGTTAAGGGAGACTATGGCACTATCCATGGCTCCCTGGTGTTAAGGGAGACTTTGGCACTATGTATTTCTCCCTGGTGTTAAAGGAGACTATGGCACTATGCATCTCTCCTTGGTGTTAAGGGAGACTATGGCACTATGCATGGCTCCCTGGTGTTAAGGGAGACTATGGCACTATGCATCTCTCCTTGGTGTTAAGGGAGACTACGGCACTATGTATCTCTCCCTGGTGTTAAGGGAGACTATGGTACTATGCATGGTTCCCTGGTGTGAAGGGAGACTATGGCACTATGTATCTCTCCTTGGTGTTAAGGGAGACTATGGCACTATGCATATCTCCCATATGTTAAGGGAGACTATGGCAATATGCATGGCTCCCTGGTGTTAAGGGAGACTATGGCACGATGCATGGTTCCCTGGTGTTAAGGGAAACTATGGCACTATGCATCTCTCCCTGGAGTTAATGGGGAATATGGCACTATGCCTCTCTCCCTGGTGTTAAGGGAAAATATAGCACTATTTTTAGCTCCCTGGTGTTAAGGGAGACTATGGCAATATGCATATCTCCTTGGTGTTAAAGGAGACTATGGCTCTATGTATCTCTCCCTGGTGTTAAGGGAGCCTATGGCATTATGCATCTCTCCCTGGTGTTAAGGGAGACTATGGCACTATGCATCTCTCCCTAGTGTTAAGGGAGACTATGACACTATGCATGGCTCCCTGGTGTTAAGGGAGACTATGGCACTATGCATCCCTCCCTGGTGTTAAGGGAGACTATGGCACTATGCATCTCTCCCTGGTGTTAAGGGAGACTATGGCACTATGCATGGCTCCCTGGTGTTAAGGGAGACTATGGCACTATGCATCTCTCCCTGGTGTTGATGGAGAATATGGCAGTATGCATCTCTCCCTGGTGTTAAGGGAGACTATGGCACTATGCATCTCTACCTGGTGTTAAGGGAGACTATGGCACTATGCATGGCTCCCTGGTGTTAAGGGAGACTATGGCACTATGCATCTCTACCTGGAGTTAAGGGAGACTATGGCACTATGCATGGCTCCCTTGTGTTAGGGGAGACTATGGCACTATGCATCTCTCCCTGGTGTTAAGGGAGACTATGGCACTATGCATGGCTCCCTGGTGTTAAGGGAGACTATGGCACTATGCATCTCTCCCTGGTGTTAATGGAGAATATGGCGCTATGTATGGCTCCCTGGTGTTAAGGGAGGCTATGGCACTATGCATAGCTCCCTGGTGTTAATGGAGACTATGGCACTATGCATCTCTCCCTGGTGTTAATGGAGAATATGGCGCTATGTATGGCTCCCTGGTGTTAAGGGAGGCTATGGCACTATGCATCTCTCCCTGGTGTTAAGGGAGACTATGGCACTATGCATGGCTCCCTGGTGTTAAGGGAGACTATGGCTCTATGCATGGCTTCCTGGTATTAAGGGAGACTATGGCACTGTGCATCTCTCCCATGTGTTAAGGGAGACTATGGCACTATGCATCTCTCGCTGGTGTTAAGGGAGACTATGGCACTATGCATCTCTCCCTGGTGTTAAGGGAGACTATGGCTCTATGCATGGCTTCCTGGTATTAAGGGAGACTATGGCACTGTGCATCTCTCCCATGTGTTAAGGAGACTATGGCACTATGCATCTCTCGCTGGTGTTAAGGAAGACTATGGCACTATGCATCTCTCCCTGGTGTTAAGGGACAGTATGGCACTATGCATGGCTCCATGGTGTTAAGGGAGACTATGGCACTATGCATCTCTCTCCAGTGTTAAGGGAGACTATGGCACTATGCGTCTCTCCCTGGTGTTAAGGGAGACTACGGCACTATGCATGGCTCCCATGTGTTACGGGAGACTATGGCACTATGCATCTCTCCCTTGTGTCAAGGGAGACTATAGCACTATGCATCTCTCCTTTGTGTTAAGGGAGACTATGGCACTATGAATCTCTCCCTGGTGTTAAGGGAGTCTATGGCACTATGCATGGCTCCCTAGTGTTAAGGGAGACTATGGCACTATGCAACTCTCCCTGATGTTAAGGGAGACTATGGCACTATGCATCTCTCCTTGGTGTTAAGGGACACTATGGCACTATACATCTCTCCCTGGTGTTAAGGGAGACTATGGCACTATGCATCTTTCCTTGGTGTTAAGGAAGACTATGGCACTGTGCATATCTCCTTGGTGTTAAAGGAGACTATGGCACTATGTATATCTCCCTGGTGTTAAGGGAGACTATGGAACTATGCATGGCTCCATGGTGTTAAGGGACACTATGGCACTCTGCATCTCTCCCTGGTGTTAATGGAGACTATGGCACTATGCATGGCTCCCTGGTGTTAAGGGAGACTATGGCACTATGCATCTCTCCCTGTTGTTAAGGGAGACTATGGCAATATGCATGTCTCCCTGATGTTAAGGGAGACTCTGGCACTTTTCATCTCTCCCTGGTGTTAAGGGAGACTATGGCACTATGCATCT
Source organism: Panulirus ornatus (assembly GCF_036320965.1). Classification (NCBI taxonomy): domain Eukaryota; kingdom Metazoa; phylum Arthropoda; class Malacostraca; order Decapoda; family Palinuridae; genus Panulirus; species Panulirus ornatus. The sequence goes on from NC_092286.1 coordinate 29,373,697, forward strand.
CTCCCTGGTGTTAAGGGAGACTATGGCACTATGCATGGCTCCCTGGTGTTAAGGGAGACTATGGCACTCTGCATCTCTCCCTTGTGTTAAAGGAGACTATGGCACTATGCATCTCTCCCTGGTGTTAAGGGAGACTATGGCACTATGCATATGTCCCTGGTGTTAAGGGAGACTATGACACAATGCATGGCTCCCTGGTGTTAAGGGAGACTATGGCACTATGCATCTCTCCCTGGTGTTAATGGAGACTATGGTACTATGCATATCTCCCTGGTGTTAAGGGAGACTATGGCACTATGCTTCTCTCCCTTGTGTTAAGGGAGACTATGGCACTATGCATGGCTCCCAGGTGTTAGGGGACACTATGGCACTATGCATCTCTCCTTGGTGTTAAGGGAGACTATGGCACCATGCATCTCTCCCTGGTGTTAAGGGAGACTATGGCACTATGCATCTCTCCCTGGTGTTAAGGAAGACTATGACATTATGCATGGCTCCCTGGTGTTAATGGAGACTATGGCACTATGCATGGCTCCCTGGTGTTAAGGGAGACTATGGCACTGTGTATCTCTCCCTGGTGTTAAGGGAGACTATGGCACTATGTATCCTCCCTGGTGTTAAGGGAGACTATGGCACTATGCATCTCTCCCTAGTGTTAAGGGAGACTATGGTACTGTGCGTCTCTCCTTGGTGTTAAGGGAGACTATGACACTATGCATGCCTCCCTGGTGTTAAGGGAGACTATGGCACTATGCATCTCTCCCTGGTGTTAAGGGAGACTATGGCACTATGCATCTCTCCTTTGTGTTAAGGGAGACTATGGCAATGTGCATTTCTCCCTGGTGTTAAGGGAGACTATGGCACTATGCATGGCTCTCTGGTGTTAAGGGAGACAATGAGGTGATCTATTCACACACGTGAAGGAAGTAAGAATAGTGTGGGACCTTAAAGGTGATGTTCCTGTGTTGTGCAACGGCCGGTCACCTTTACTGTCCTTCCTCCTCTATCCTTGATGCCCCCCTCAACTATATGGCTCATCTGAGTGGCAATACAGTGCTGTTCTGAGTGGCCAATATACTGGTGTTCTGAGTGGCAATATACTGGTATTCTGAGTGGCCAATATACTAGTGTTCTGAGTGGCAATATACTGGTGTTCTGAGTGGCCAATATACTGGTGTTCTGAGTGACAATATACTGGTATTCTGAGTGGCCAGTATACTGGTGTTCTGAGTGGCAATATAGTGGTGTTCTGAGTGGCAATATACTGGTGTTCTGAGTGACAATATACTGGTGTTCTGAGTGGCCAATATACTGGTGTTCTGAGTGGCCAATATGCTGGTGTTCTGATAGGCAATATACCGATGTTCTGAGTAGCCAATATATCGGTGTTCTGAGTGGCCAATATACTGGTGTTCTGTGTGGCCAGTATACTGGTGTTCTGAGTGGCCAGTATACTGGTGTTCTGAGTGGCCACTATACTGGTGTTCTGAGTGGCCAATATACTGGTGTTCTGTGTGGCCAGTATACTGGTGTTCTGAGTGTCCATTATACTGGTGTTCTGAGTGACAATATACTGGTGTTCTGGGTGGCCAATATACTGGTGTTCTGAGTGGCCAATATACTGGTGTTCTGTGTGGCCAGTATACTGGTGTTCTGAGTGGCCAGTATACTGGTGTTCTGAGTGGCCACTATACTGGTGTTCTGAGTGGCCAATATACTGGTGTTCTGTGTGGCCAGTATACTGGTGTTCTGAGTGTCCATTATACTGGTGTTCTGAGTGACAATATACTGGTGTTCTGGGTGGCCAGTATACTGGTGTTCTGAGTGGCCAGTATACTGGTGTTCTGAGTGGCCACTATGCTGGTGTTCTGAGTGGCCAATATACTGGTGTTCTGAGTGACAATATACTGGTGTTCTGAGTGACAATATACTGGTGTTCTGAGTGGCCAATATACTGGTGTTCTGAGTGACAATATACTGGTGTTCTGAGTGGCCAATATACTGGTGTTCTGAGTGACAATATACTGGTGTTCTGAGTGACAATATACTGGTGTTCTGAGTGGCCAATATACTGGTGTTCTGAGTGACAATATACTGGTGTTCTCTGTGGCCAATATACTGGTGTTCTGAGTGACAATATACTGGTGTTCTGAGTGACAATATACTGGTGTTCTGAGTGGCCAATATACTGGTGTTCTGAGTGACAATATACTGGTGTTCTGAGTGGCCAATATACTGGTGTTCTGAGTGACAATATACTGGTGTTCTGAGTGACAATATACTGGTGTTCTGAGTGGCCAATATACTGGTGTTCTGAGTGACAATATACTGGTGTTCTGTGTGGCCAATATACTGGTGTTCTGAGTGACAATATACTGGTGTTCTGAGTGGCCAATATACTGGTGTTCTGAGTGACAATATACTGGTGTTCTGAGTGACAATATACTGGTGTTCTGAGTGGCCAATATACTGGTGTTCTAGAGTGACAATATACTGGTGTCTGAGTGGCAATATACTGGTGTTCTGGGGTGGCCATATGCTGGCTTGTTCTGAGTGGCCAATATACTGGTGTTTCTGAGTGACCATATACTGGTGTTCTGATGTGACAATATACTGGTGTCTGAGTGACAATATACTGGTGATCTGAGTGGCCAATCTTACTGGTGTTCTGAGTGACAAATATACTGGTGTTCTGTGTGGCCAATATACTGGTGTTCTGAGTGACACATGCTACTGGTGTTCTGAGTGGCCAATATACTGGTGTTCTGAGTGCCAATCTACTGGTGTTCTGAGTGACACTATACGGAGTTGTTCTTGTGGCCAAGTATACTGGTGTTCTGAGTGACAATATACCTGGTGTTCTGAGTGACCTGGGCAATTCTACTGGTGTTCTGAGTGACAAATATACTGGTGTTCTGAGTGGCCCAATATACTGGTGTTCTGAGTGGCCAATATACTGGTGTTCTGAGTGGCCAATATACTGGTGTTCTGAGTGACAATATACTGGTGTTCTGAGTGGCAATATACTGGTGTTCTGAGTGGCCATTATGCTGGTGTTCTGAGTGGCCAATATACTGGTGTTCTGAGTGACAATATACTGGTGTTCTGAGTGGACAATATACTGGTGTTCTGAGTGACAATATACTGGTGTTCTGAGTGACAATATACTGGTGTTCTGAGTGGCCAATATACTGGTGTTCTGAGTGACAATATACTGGTGTTCTGTGTGGCCAATATACTGGTGTTCTGAGTGACAATATACTGGTGTTCTGAGTGGCCAATATACTGGTGTTCTGAGTGGCCAGTATACTGGTGTTCTGAGTGGCCAATATACTGGTGTTCTGAGTGCCAATATACTGGTGTTCTGAGTGGCCAATATACTGGTGTTCTGAGTGGCCAATATACTGGTGTTCTGAGTGGCCAATATACTGGTGTTCTGAGTGGCCAATATACTGGTGTTCTGAGTGACAATATACTGGTGTTCTGAGTGGCCAATATACTGGTGTTCTTAGTGGCAATATACTGTTCTGAGTGACAATATACTGGTGTTCTGAGTGACAATATACTGGTGTTCTGAGTGACAATATACTGGTGTTCTGAGTGGCCAATATACTGGTGTTCTGAGTGGCCAGTATACTGGTGTTCTGAGTGGCCAATATACTGGTGTTCTGAGTGGCCAATATACTGGTGTTCTGAGTGACAATATACTGGTGTTCTGAGTGTCCATTATACTGGTGTTCTGTGTGGCCAATATACTGGTGTTCTGTGTGGCCAATATACAGGTGTTCTGAGTGACAATATACTGGTGTTCTGAGTGTCCATTATACTGGTGTTCTGTGTGGCCAATATACTGGTGTTCTGGGTGGCCAATATACTGGTGTTCTGGGTGGCCAATATGCTGGTGTTCTTAGTGGCCAATATACTGGTGTTCTTAGTGGCAATATACTGGTGTTCTGAGTGACAATATACTGGTGCTCTGAGAGACAATATACTGGTGTTCTGAGTGGCAATATACTAGTGTTCTGAGTGGCAATATACTGGTGTTCCGGGTGGCAATATAATGGCATTCTATTCATAAATTTGCCAGAATCTGATTGGCAAAGTCACTCTTGTTCTGTTTGGCTATCTAGGAGTCCTGAGTTCCCTGTCCTGATTGGCCAGCGACTACGAGGATGGTGATTGGTGCTCCGTATGGCCTATTAGCCAAGGTCTGATTGGTTAATGTCACTAGGGAGGGTGTCATGTCCCATGACAGACTTGTCATGTCACCATGGAAGGGTGTCATACCCCATGACAGACTTGTCATGTCACCATGGGAGGGTGTCATGTCCCATGACAGACTTGTCATGTCACCATGGGAGGGTGTCATGTCCCATGACAGACTTGTCATATCACTAGGGAGGGTGTCATGTCCCATGATAGACTTGTCATGTCACCATGGGAAGGTGTCATGTCCCATGACAGACTTGTCATGTCACCATGGGAGGGTGTCATGTCCCATGACAGACTTGTCATATCACTAGGGAGGGTGTCATGTCCCATGACAGACTTGTCATATCACTAGGGAGGGTGTCATGTCCCATGACAGACTTGTCATGTCTCCATGGGAGGGTGTCATGTCCCATGACAGACTTGTCATATCACTAGGGAGGGTGTCATGTCCCATGATAGACTTGTCATGTCACCATGGGAAGGTGTCATTTCCCATGACAGACTTGTCATATCACTAGGGAGGGTGTCATGTCCCATGATAGACTTGTCATGTCACCATGGGAAGGTGTCATGTCCCATGATAGACTTGTCATGTCACCAGGGGAAGGTGTCATGTCCTATGACAGATTTGTCATGTCCCCATGGAAGGGTGTCATACCACATGACAGACTTGTCATGTCACCATGGGAGGGTGTCATGTCCCATGACAGACTTGTCATATCACTAGGGAGGGTGTCATGTCCCATGACAGACTTGTCATGTCACCATGGAAAGGTGTCATGTCCCATGACAGACTTGTCATGTCACCATGGGAGGGTGTCATGTCCCATGACAGACTTGTCATGTCACCATGGGAGGGTGTCATGTCCCATGACAGACTTGTCATGTCACCATGGTCAGTATTACACTCAGAATAAACCTGTTTGACATGATGGGCAAGGCCCCCCCAGTGTAGCCTTGTCATGTCATTAGTGGGGGCTGTAAAGTACCCCAATAAGAACCTGTCATGTCAACAGGAGGCCATGTCACGCCCTTGGTACAGACCTGTCATGTCACTCGGGGCCAGGTAACGCCCTGGTTCAAACCCACCAGGTCAATACACAACACTGTCGTGCCTCACATGTCTGCTCCTGGCCAGACACCTGCATTTTTCCCCCTGACATATTATTGACTACGGTGTTCTGATGGGCGGCACACTCGGGTATCTGATTGGCGATGCGATGGCGCCTTTGTTTCTGATGAGCTGTGTGTGTGTGTGTGTGTGTGTGTGTGTGTGTGTGTGTTTTCACTGGTGCTCTGGTCTTGGGCGGTGGTGGATTCTGATTGGCTGGCTTCTGATAGGACGGTGTGCCTCTGATTGATGTTACGGTCTGATGGGCATTCCCCTCGTGTGATGCTGCGATGGTGTTTCATTAGCAGCGCTCTGATTGGCTGTGTGTCATGAATGACAGGTCATGTGCCCATCAGATGCACATGAACTGGCTAACATCTGTTGTCATTGGCTGTTCTGATTGTCAAGATCTCATTACGTCTGATTTCCCGGCTGACTGACATATGTAACGACTTAATTGCATTGTTTGAACCATCTACCATCAGACATCTTATCAAACTTATATCTACTTTCTACATTCGGTAAAATCTATCGCCTTTTCACTTTATGCATCTATCACTTTCGCACTTATAGAAAAAAAAGTACCTGTTTACTTATACTTTTCAACAAGTGTCTGGTTTAATTTGCATCTATCACTCTCGTACTTATAGAAAAAAGTACCTGTCTACTTATACTTTTTAACAAGTGTCTGGTTTAATTTGCATCTATCACTCTCGTACTTATAAAAAGTACTTGTCTACTTATACTTTTCAACAAGTGTCTGGCTTAATTTCCAGTTAACTCCTCTGGCTCCTCACTCCTTCCAACTTTGAAAGAATTGTTTACTATTTCGTTAAACAATTTGTTTACAAAACCCTTCATGTTTGTGTGATCAAGTCTACAGCATTTGATCTCCCTCTCTCTCTGGTCTTTCCTTCTGGGGTTCGAACGAGCAGTTTGCATTTACGATCTCCATCCCTGGCGCTAGAGGGCCATTCATTGGCTTCTGTTGAGGTCAAAGGCCATTTGCCATGTCTGTGACCCCCCCATCCACCACCTCCCCTTTTCATTGGTTTGTTCAGATCTCCCTGAACTTTTTGTGGTCATCTTCGTCCAATTGGTGTGTGCGTGTGTAGATTGAGCTCCCAGTTATCATACGTTTAACTAAAGAATTGAATCATGTTCGTTATGATTGAATCGCTTCGTTCGGTAATCATATTGATGGTCGTTTATGAACCTATTATTCTATAAGGTTTTAGTAATCATGTTTCTGATTATTGACCCTAATACATCTTGGGTCTGTGGTATATTGCACCAAAATTGTCCATGGCGAAGACAGAGTCGAAAATGGTTGTTTAGAAGGTCACCCATATATATTTTGAACAGAAGGTCACCTATATATATGTTGAACAGGTCACCCATATATATGTTGAACAGAGGGTCACCCATATATATGTTGAACAGGTCACCCATATATATGTTGAACAGAAGGTCACCTATATATATGTTGAACAGAAGGTCACCTATATATATGTTGAACAGAAGGTCACCTATATATATGTTGAACAGGTCACCCATATATATGTTGAACAGAAGGTCACCCATATATATGTTGAACAGAAGGTCACCTATATATATGTTGAACAGAAGGTCACCTATATATATGTTGAACAGAAGGTCACCCATATATATGTTGAACAGGTCACCCATATATATGTTGAACAGAAGGTCACCCATATATATGTTGAACAGAAGGTCACCCATATATATGTTGAACAGAGGGTCACCTATATATATATATATATATATATATATATATATATATATATATATATATATATATATATATATATATATATATATATATATATATATGTTGAACAGAAGGTCACCCATATATATGTTGAACAGAAGGTCACCCATATATATGTTGAACAGAAGGTCACCCATATATATGTTGAACAGGTCACCCATATATATGTTGAACAGAAGGTCACCCATATATATGTTGAACAGAAGGTCACCCATATATATGTTGAACAGAAGGTCACCCATATATATGTTGAACAGAAGGTCACCCATATATATGTTGAACAGAAGGTCACCCATATATATGTTGAACAGAAGGTCACCTATATATATATATATATATATATATATATATATATATATATATATATATATATATATATATATATATATATATATATATATATATATATATATATGTTGAACAGAAGGTCACCCATATATATGTTGAACAGAAGGTCACCTATATATATATATATATATATATATATGTTGAACAGAAGGTCACCCATATATATGTTGAACAGAAGGTCACCCATATATATGTTGAACAGAAGGTCATCCATATATATGTTGAACAGAAGGTCACCCATATATATGTTGAACAGAAGGTCACCTATATATATATATATATGTTGAACAGAAGGTCACCCATATATATGTTGAACAGAAGGTCACCTATATATATATATATATGTTGAACAGAAGGTCACCCATATATATGTTGAACAGAAGGTCACCTATATATATATATATATATATATGTTGAACAGAAGGTCACCCATATATATGTTGAACAGAAGGTCACCTATATATATATATATATATATATATATATATATATATATATATATATATATATATATATATATATATATATATATGTTGAACAGAAGGTCACCCATATATATGTTGAACAGAAGGTCACCTATATATGTTGAACAGAAGGTCACCCATATATATGTTGAACAGAAGGTCACCCATATATATGTTGAATATGTTGAACAGAAGGTCACCCATATCTGTTGAAACAGAAGGTCAACCACATCTGTTGAAACATAAGTAATCCATATCTGTTGAAACAGGTCACCCATATCTGCTGAAACAGAAGGTCACCCATATCTACTGAACAGAAGGTCACCCATATCTGTTGAAACAGGTCACCCATATCTGTTGAAACAGGTCACCCATATCTGTTGAAACAGAGGGTCACCTATATCTATTCAAAGAGGTCACCCATATCTGTTGAAAGAGAAGGTCACTCATGTCTGTTGGAACAAAAGGTCACCCATATCTGTTGAAAGAGGTCACCCAATTCTATTGAAACAGAAGGTCATCCCTATCTGTTGAAACAAGGTCACCCATATCTGTTAAAACAGGGTCACCCATATCTACTGAACAGGTCACCCATATCTATTGAAACAGGTCACCCACATCTGTTGAATTAGAAGGTCGCCCATATCTGTTGAAACAGAAGGTCACCCACATCTGTTGAAACAGGTCACCCATCTCTGTTGAAACAGAAGGTCACCCATGTCTGTTGAAACAGAAGGTCACCCATGTCTGTTGAAACAGAAGGTCACTCACATATGTTGAAACAGAAGGTCACCCACATATGTTGAAACATAAGGTCACCCACATATGTTGAAACATAAGGTCACCCACATCTGTTGAAACATAAGGTCACCCACATCTGTTGAAACATAAGGTCACCCATATCTGTTGAAACAGAAGGTCACCCACATCTGTTGAAACAGAGGGTCACCCACACCTGTTATAACAAGGTCACCCACATCTGTTGAAACAGAAGGTCACCCGCATCTGTTGAAACAGGTCACCTATATCTGTTGAAAGAGAAGGTCACCCACATCTGTTGAAACATAAGGTCACCCATATCTGTTGAAACAGGTCACCCACATCTGTTGAATTAGAAGGTCTCCCATATCTGTTGAAACAGAAGGTCACCCACATCTGTTGATACAGAGGGTCACCCATATCTGTTGAAAGAGGTCACCCATGTCTGTTGGAACAGAAGGTCACCCACATCTGTTGAAACAGAAGGTCACCCACATCTGTTGAAATAGAAGGTCACCCACATCTGTTGAAACAGAAGGTCATCCCACATCTGTTGAAACAGAAGGTCACCCATATCTGTTGAAACAGAAGGTCACCCATATCTGTTGAAACAGGTCACCCATACCTGTTATAACTAGGTCACCCACATTTGTTGAAACAGGTCACCCATATCTGTTGAAACAGAAGGTCACCCATATCTGTTGAAACAGGTCACCCATACCTGTTATAACTAGGTCACCCACATTTGTTGAGACAGAGGGTCACCCATATCTGTTGTTATGAGGCATTAGGGTGTTGTGAAGGGGGGAGATGTGTTGTGAAAGGAGGAGGGGGGAGTTGTGAGGGGGGTGAGGGGTGTTGTAGGGGCGTTGGTGAGTTTGTGAGGTGTGGGGTGTTGTGGGGGTGGTGGAGGGGTACTGTGAGGGGTGGTGGAGGGGTGTTGTGAGGTGTGGGGGTGGGGGGGTGTGGTGGGGGTGGGTGGTGGGGTGTGTGGGGGGGGAGGTGTGGGGGGGGGGGTTGTGGGGTGGGGGGGGGTGTTGTGGGGTGGGGAGGGGTGTTGTGAGGGGTGTGGGTGGGGTGTTGGTGGGGGTGGTGTGGGGTGTTGGTGGAGGGGTGGTGGGTGGGGGGTGTTGTGGGTGTGGTGGAGGGGTGTGTGAGGGGGGTGGGAGGGGGTTGGGGTGGGGTGGGGGGTGGGTGTGGGGTGTGGGGGGGTGTTGTGGGGGTGGTGTGGGGGTGTTGTGAGGGGTGGTGGAGGGGTGTTGTGAGGGTGGTGGTGGAGGGGTGTTGTGAGGGGTGGGTGGGGGGGTGTTGTGAGGGTGGGGGAGGGGTGTTGGTGGGGGTGGGGGGGGGGGGTGGGGGGGTGGGGGGGGGGGGGGGGGTGGGGGGGGGGGGGGGGGGGGGGGGGGGGTGGGGGGGGGGGGGGGGTGGGGGGGGGGGGGGGTGGGGGGGGGGGGGGGGGTGGGGGGGGGGGGGGGGGGGGGGGGGGGGGGGGGGGGGTGGGGGGGGGGGGGGGGGGGGGGGGGGGGGTGGGGGGGGGGGGGGGGGGGGGGTGGGGGGGGGGGGGGGGGTGGGGGGGGGGGTGGGGGGGGGGGGGGGGGGGGGGGGGGGGGGGGGGGGGGGGGTGGGGGGGGGGGGGGGGGGGGGGGGGGGGGGGTGGGGGGGGGGGGGGGTGGGGGGGGGGGGGGTGGGGGGGGGGGGGGGGGGGGGGGGGGGGGGGGTGGGGGGGGGGGGGGGGGGGGGGGTGGGGGGGGGTGGGGGGGGGGGGGGTGGGGGGGGGGTGGGGGGGGGGGGGGGGGTGGGGGGGGGGGGGGGGGGGGGTGGGGGGGGGGGGGGGGGGGGGGTGGGGGGGGGGGGGGGGGGGGGGGGGGGGGGGGGGGGGGGGGGGGGGGGGGGGGGGGGGGGGGGGGGGGGGGGGGTGGGGGGGGGGGGGGGGGGGGGGGGGGGGGGGGGGGGGGGGGGGGGGGGGGGGGGGGGGGGGGGGGGGGGGGGGGTGGGGGGGGGGGGGGGGGGGGGGGGGGGGGGGGGGGGGTGGGGGGGGGGGGGGGGGGGGGGGGGGGGGGGGGGGGGGGGGGGGGGGGGGGGGGGGGGGGGGGGGGGGGGGGGGGGGGGGGGGGGGGGGGGGGGGGTGGGGGGGGGGGGGGGGGGGGGGGGGGGGGGGGGGGGGGGGGGGGGGGGGGGGGGGGGGGGGGGGGGGGGGGGGGGGGGGGGGGGGGGGGGTGGGGGGGGGGGGGGGGGGGGGGGGGGGGGGTGGGGGGGGGGGGGGGGGGGGGGGGGGGGGGGGGGGGGGGGGGGGGGGGGGGGGGGGGGGGGGGGGGGGGGGGGGGGGGGGGGGGGGGGGGGGGGGGGGGGGGGGGGGGGGGGGGGGGGGGGGGGGGGGGGGGGGTGGGGGGGGGGGGGGGGGGGGGGGGGGGGGGGGGGGGGGGGGGGGGGGGGGGGGGGGGGGGGGGGGGGGGGGGGGGGGGGGGGGGGTGGGGGGGGGGGGGGGGGGGGGGGGGGGGGGGGGGGGGGGGGGGGGGGGGGGGGGGGGGGGGGGGGGGGGGGGGGGGGGGGGGTGGGGGGGGGGGGGGGGGGGGGGGGGGGGGGGGGGGGGGGGGGGGGGGGGGGGGGGGGGGGGGGGGGGGGGGGGGGGGGGGGGGGGGGGGGGGGGGGGGGGGGGGGGGGGGGGGGGGGGGTGGGGGGGGGGGGGGGGGGGGGGGGGGGGGGGGGGGGGGGGGGGGGGGGGGGGGGGGGGGGGGGGGGGGGGGGGGGGGGGGGGTGGGGGGGGGGGGGGGGGGGGGGGGGGGGGGGGGGGGGGGGGGGGGGGGGGGGGGGGGGGGGGGGGGGGGGGGGGGGGGGGGGGGGGGGGGGGGGGGGGGGGGGGGGGGGGGGGGGGGGGGGGGGGGGGGGGGGGGGGGGGGGGGGGGGGGGGGGGGGGGGGGGGGGGGGGGTGGGGGGGGGGGGGGGGGGGGGGGGGGGGGGGGGGGGGGGGGGGGTGGGGGGGGGGGGGGGGGGGGGGGGGGGGGGGGGGGGGGGGGGGGGGGGGGGGGGGGGGGGGGGGGGGGGGGGGGGGGGGGGGGGGGGGGGGTGGGGGGGGGGGGGGGGGGGGGGGGGGGGGGGGGGGGGGGGGGGGGGGGGGGGGGGGGGGGGGGGGGGGGGGGGGGGGGGGGGGGGGGGGGGGGGGGGGGGGGGGGGGGGGGGGGGGGGGGGGGGGGGGGGGGGGGGGGGGGGGGGGGGGGGGGGGGGGGGGTGGGGGGGGGGGGGGGGGGGGGGGGGGGGGGGGGGGGGGGGGGGGGGGGGGGGGGGGGGGGGGGGGGGGGGGGGGGGGGGGGGGGGGGGGGGGGGGGGGGGGGGTAGGTGGGGTGGGGTGGGGGGTGTGGTGGGGGGTGGTTGGGGGGGTGGGGGTGGGGTGTGGTGGGGGTGGTGAGGGGGTGGGTGGGAGGGGTGTTGTGGGGGTGGTGGAGGGGTGTTGGTGAGGGGTGGTGGGGGGTGTGTGGGGGGTGGTGTGGGTGTGTTTGGGGGTAGGGGTGGTGGTGGGGGTGTGTGGGTGGTGGAGGGGTGGTGGAGGGGGTGTGTTGTGGGGGTGGTGGGGGGTGTTGGTGAGGGTGTTGGTGGGGTGTTGTGAGGGGTGGTGGAGGGGAGGAGGAGGGGTGTTGTGAGGGGTGGTGGAGGGGTGTTGTGTGGGGTGGTGGAGGGGTGTTGTGAGGGGTGGTGGAGGGGTTCTGTGAGGGGTGCTGGTGGGGTGTTGTAAGGGGTGCTGGTGGGGTGTTGTGAGGGTGTGGAGGGGTGTTGTGAGGGGTGGTGGAGGGGTGTTGTGAGGGGTGGTGGAGGGGTGTTGTGAGGGGTGGTGGAGGGGTGTTGTGAGGGGTGGTGGAGGGGTGTTGTGAGGGGTGGTGGAGGGGTGTTGTAAGGGGTGCTGCTGGGGTGTTGTAAGGGGTGGCTGGTGGGCATTGTGAGGTGTGGGGGTATAGCGAGGTGTGGTGGGGTGTTGTTGTGAGGTGTGGTGAGTTTGAGGTTGGGGTTGGGGTTGGGTGGGTTGGGTGTATGTTGTGAGGGTGGGTGGGTGGGTGGGGTGGGTGAGTCAGGCGGCAGGTGTGGTCAGTCGCCACCCTCCGTCACCTGGCGCCACCTGCATTGATTTTAGCTCAGTATGATCTCAGTGTTGCTACACGCCACCTGTTGTGTGTGTGTGTGTGTGTGTGTGTGTGTGTGTGTGTGTGTGTGTGTGTGGGAGGGCACATTTGTACTCGCTTGTGGTGTACACTGCGGGCCAGGGAGCTGTACAGTGGCGTGGAGGAAGGGGGCGCCGTCCCCGCTCCCTCCCCTTAATCCCTCGTCTCTATACACTTGGTGTTCACAGTTTTGGACACCTGGTATATGTATGTATATATATACATGACCCACCATCTAACATCTCTGTAAAAGTCCACAAATTCACGTCTGATTTGGTCCATCTTTGCGTATCAGTGTCTAACCTAACTCTTCCCTAACACCGTCCTCAAACTTCTAGTCTTGAATGTTAGGGCCAAGTTTCCTTTTCCAATTTCCTCATTCACAGTCGGCACAACAAATAGCTTTTTCATCCACCTGCAGACAGCTTGTCTCATTAGCATTGCCTCTTTGTGTTCGAGCAGAGGTTAGGTACAACATCAAGAGCCAAAGTGGTTTTCAGACTCGGATTCATACAATCCGTTGCCTGCCAGATTCCATATTCATATCCAAACCTTTTTTCTTATCACCATCTTATCTTCTTCATTCATCTATATTTGTACTTTGGACTTTTCAGCATACCTTCTCTGAGCCTCACTGAATTCCCTTGGTAAGGTAAGGCAAATCCTCTTTGTTCCTTACGTTTCGCACAACCTCAGCATCATCAGCAAACATATTCCAATCCAATCCTTGCGACAAGTCATTTCCAGAGATCAGGAAGAACAATGGTTCTTAGTCAGTCCGGTGTACCGTTTGGCGGTCAACTGCCCAACCTATTTTCGGAAAACCTCCTGTGAAGTGCCTCCTCTGTTCCCACCCTATTACATCATTTCCAATCCCTAAGTCCTGCCATGAAATCCAAATTCTCTACCAACTTCCAAAGGGGGCACAGTGTCAAACGCCCTCCTGACAACCCGATAAAACACATTATCTATAAACTGCCACGGTCGAATCTTAGGTTTTTACTCGAGGGTTCTTTGTGATCTTCATTTCACCGTTTCACGAAGCACGTATCAAAGTCACTCCATGATCAACAACTTCGATCTAAGATTGATAACGTATCAGGATCTATGACGCACCAATGCGAGGAGCTGATATTGTAAACACAGCCCAAAGGATCTGTGTCTCCTATGACTTTCTACTTCCGTGAGAAGCTAAATAATTTTAGCTGATTACTTTATAACTAAAGGTCTGTCGTAATTAGTAATTTATTACTTCTTCTGACACATACGTATACACCTCACTGTCTTTATTATAACCCTTAGATATTCATTCTGGGTCAGTGAAATTATCAAGAAATTGATTCATATTTTTTTTCGAGATTGTATTACTTTTTCTTTCCCCAACGTGTCCTGTCGAAATGGATCATCCACGAGTATTTCATTGTAGAATTGTCCAATAAGATTACCTTACTTGTCATCATAGACTCCTCTGCTAATACCCCCCTTTACATCAGCCACCCTAATCATCTAACACATTCAACAGTCCATCAAAACACTCGGCCCCATCTCTTTAATTTCCCCTTATCTATTACCAATCCCCCATATCTGTCCCCTTCACTAATGACCCTCATTTATTCACTTCTCCTAGTATTGATCTCTTCCAAAACATTTCCTTATTCTCGCACCCCAATTCTCACTGTCTCACTTTTCCATTCCTCTGAGGTCCTGCCGCTTCCTCTTGTACATTTACCAATCACCCTCACACCTTCCCAGCATATGGAACGCCCGGCAAGACTCCCGTCTCTCTCTCTCTCTCTCTCTCTCTCTCTCTCTCTCTCTCTCTCTCTCTCTCTCTCTCTCTCTCTCTTACTTCCTCAACCTACAGATCATTACCCTTGCCCCACTTGCCTACATCACACCCTTGCGCGTTCCACATACATCGCCTGCACATGCCAGCACTGCAACCCTAAAGATGCCTCCTATTCCTCGCCCACTCCCTTCGCCCCGTCTACTCTCACCTCATCCCATTTTCCACACTCACGTCCGCCCCTTTCCTATATTCTCTGCAGCTTCCACGCCAGCCACCATCCAGAAAGGATCAGGCGCCTCGCCAGTTGGCCCTCTCAACACATCTACATCCCAGAGTCCCTCCTCAACACGTCTTCATCCCAGAGTCCCTCCTCAACACGTCTTCAATCCCGGAGTCTCTTCCTCAACACTTCTTCATCCCAGAGTCTCTTCCTCAACACGTCTTCATCCCAGAGTCTCTTCCTCAACACGTCTTCATCCCAGAGTCCCTCCTCAGCACATCTTCATCCCAGAGTCTCTTCCTCAACACATCTTCATCCCAGAGTCTCTTCCTCAACACATCTTCATCCCAGGGTCCCTTCCTCAGCACGTCTTCATCCCAGAGTCTCTTCCTCAACACGTCTTCACCCCAGAGTCTCTTCCTGAACACATCTTCATCCAAGAGTCTCTTCCTGAACACATCTTCATCCCAGAGTCTCTTCCTCAACACATCTTCATCCCAGAGTCTCTTCCTCAGCACATCTTCATCCCAGAGTCTCTTCCTCAACACATCTTCATCCCAGAGTCTCTTCCTCAGCACATCTTCATCCCAGAGTCTCTTCCTCATCACATTTTCATCCCAGAGTCTCTTCCTCATCACATTTTCATCTCAGAATCTCTTCCTCAACACATCTTCATCCCAGAGTCTCTTCCTCAACACATCTTCATCCCAGAGTCTCTTCCTCTACACGTCTTCATTCCAGAGTCTCTTCCTCATCACATTTTCATCCCAGAGTCTCTTCCTCAGCACATCTTCATCCCAGAGTCTCTTCCTCAACACATCTTCATCCCAGTGTCTCTTCCTCAACACATCTTCATCCCAGAGTCTCTTCCTCAACACGTCTTCATACCAGAGTCCCTCCTCAGCACATCTTCATCCCAGAGTCTCTTCCTCAACACATCTTCACCCCAGAGTCCCTTCCTTAACACGTCTTCATCCCAGAGTCCCTCCTCAGCACATCTTCATCCCAGAGTCTCTTCCTCAACACGTCTTCATCCCAGAGTCTCTCCCTCAGCACATCTTCATCCCAGAGTCTCTTCCTCAACACATCTTCATCCCAGAGTCTCTTCCTCAACACATCTTCATCCCAGAGTCTCTACCTCAGCACATCCTCATCCAAGAGTCTCTTCCTCAACACATCTTCATCCCAGAGTCCCTCCTCAACACATCTTCATCCCAGAGTCTCTTCCTCAACACATCTTCATCCCAGAGTCTCTTCCTCAACACATCTTCATCCAAGAGTCTCTTCCTCAACACATCTTCATCCCAGAGTCTCTTCCTCAACACATCTTCATCCCAGAGTCTCTTCCTCAACACATCTTCATCCCAGAGTCTCTTCCTCAGCACATCTTCATCCCAGAGTCTCTTCCTCATCACATTTTCATCCCAGAGTCTCTTCCTCAACACATCTTCATCCCAGAGTCTCTTCCTCAACACATCTTCATCCCAGAGTCTCTTCCTCAACACATCTTCATCCCAGAGTCTCTTCCTCAGCACATCTTCATCCCAGAGTCTCTTTCTCAACACATCTTCATCCCAGAGTCCCTCCTCAACACATCTTCATCCCAGAGTCTCTTCCTCAGCACATCTTCATCCCAGAGTCTCTTCCTCAACACATCTTCATCCCAGAGTCTCTTCCTCAACACATCTTCATCCCAGAGTCTCTTCCTCAACACATCTTCATCCCAGAGTCTCTTCCTCAACACATCTTCATCCCAGAGTCTCTTCCTCAACACATCTTCATCCCAGAGTCTCTTCCTCAACACATTTTCATCCCAGAGTCCCTCCTCAACACATCTTCATCCCAGAGTCTCTTCCTCAACACATCTTCATCCCAGAGTCTCTTCCTCAACACATCTTCATCCCAGAGTCTCTTCCTCAACACATCTTCATCCCAGAGTCTCTTCCTCAACACATCTTCATCCCAGAGTCTCTTCCTCAACACTTCTTCATCCCAGAGTCCCTCCTCAACACATCTTCATCCCAGAGTCCCTCCTCAGCACATCTTCATCCCAGAGTCCCTCCTCAGCACATCTTCATCTAATGCATAATATGATTATGACAGCTGACCTACCCAACTGATCACACACGTAAACTAACGTATGTCCTTCATTTCACACCAAATGCTTCCCAAATGGACCAATTCCTTTGAATTCCTTTGTCTGTTCAGCTCCACCAATTGTTCACATCACCTGCTACATCGCCACCTCTCGCATTCAAATCGCCCATCATTGACAATGGCTGATGCATCTCTTAGCTCCTTATTTCTTTTTACTTCACCCGATCTCAAGTGTATTAGCATGGATAATCATCCACCTCTCGTAATCTCCTTTCATTTCTACCCATATCAGTTTCCAGATCACTTCCTTACGCACTCTCACACACTCCCACCACTCCTGCTTTAGAAGTATTGCTACCCCTTCCTTAGCGCTCACTCCCCTCACACACCTCCTTAACTTAAGACATATCCAAACCATTCCTTCCATTGAGCGGGAGGGTAGTGGTGGTGGTGGGTGTGGTGCGGGGAGGGTAGTGGTGGTGGTGGGTGTGGTGCGGGGAGGG